>NW_003852399.1:2425407-2439125 GCF_000181295.1 Otolemur garnettii
GGAGAGCCAGCTGTCACACTGTGCCCTACAGCCACACTGGAGAGCCAGCTGTCACACCGTGCCTGCAGCCACACTGGAGAGCCAGCTGTCACACCGTGCCTGCAGTCACACTGGAGAGCCAGCTGTCTCACTGTGCCTGCAGCACCCTCTCCCTTTGCTTCCTTCCAATCCTGGGGCCGAGGTGATAAATTGGTGAAAATCCATCAGTCTTGGTTTCTTTTATGATATATCTTCCTGGCCCTTTTAGCTCCAATTTTGAAGTTTAAAGGGATATTTATAAAAGTTTAAGTTCCCAAAGTTGAGTAAAATTTAAAGCATCATCCCATATGCCCGGGACACTCTCCAACTCACATGCAAACCAGTGAGTGCCAACAGACACTTTGAAGGAGGCAGAATATGGGCTCAGCCACCACTAGACTCACTTTCTGGTCATATCAAAATTTGGGTCCTGTCGTTGGATGTGGTGGCTCATACCTGTAATCCTAGCACTCTGGGACACTGAGGTGGGAGGATTGCATGAGGTCAGAGTTTGAGACCAGTCTGAGAAAGAGCAAGAGCCCAGCTCTACTAAAAATTGAAAAATTAACTGGATGTCATGGCAAGTACCTGCAATCTGAGCTACTTGGGAGGCTGAAGCAGAGGGATCACTTGAGTCCAGGACTTTGCAGTTGCTATGAGCTAGGCTGATGCCATGGCACTCTAGCCTGGGCAATAGAGAGAGATTTTGTCTTAAAAAAAAAAAAATGGGTTCTTACCCAGCCAGGATCCCTGTTGACTGAGTTTTTAAAACCATGGAGTTTGAATGCCAAAGATGGCTTATGGGACTGATGTCTTCTGATCCCTTAAGCAGTGACACATCATGGTCTTAATTAGAGGCTGAATTGCAACATCTCCTGAGTTACAGAGCTCTTACTTTATGCCAGATGCTGTGATCAGCATTTCAGAATCTTTATCTTTTGAAGTATATGCAATTAAAATCTCCTCTTTAATGATAAGAAAGAGGTCCAGAAAAGTAAGATACTTGCACAAAATCTCCCATTGACTAAGAAGAAAAATCATGATTTGCCCTTTTGCCAAACCAATAGCAATCTCTCTGTTGTACTCACTCTGAATATCATAAGTTAGCATAGTGTCTGACTCGCAATAAACTTTTAAGAAGTGATTATTATCTCATACGTACAGATAAGGGTAGTTTTATCTGTAAATTCCTTGAGAAAAAGTGGTGCTTATATTTTTCTGTTTTTTATTCTTATCGTCGTTTCTTAACTGGGTGGAGGTAAAGTGCCAATACCTGTCCATTGATGAGATTGTGATCCTGTTCAACTCTGGAACGTTCACAAGTATGTGTTCAGTGTCACCTTTTTTAATTCTGAAATTACCTTGGACAATTCTGGAGTTGAGAACGTTGACTAAATGTTTTTAATATTATAATCAATGGAAAACAAGAGAAAAGCTATACGCAGGTTTGTTAGATCCAATCCCCATTGGTTCTTTAGTTCTGTAGAACTCAGAGTTCAGGTACAATAAGTGAGTAAATTAAATAAAGAAGAATTACTAGTTTAGTATTTCCGGACTCTGAGATAGTTAACCTAGTGAGTGTCACCCACTGTGGCGCAAGTCTTGCTCACAGAGATTAAATGGATATGTTAGGACACTGCGTTTCTCATCTGTTTGCTGAGCTTGCACAAAAGATCCTAGATGAAAAGAAGAGCAACAGTGACCAAAAGCAACTTGAATATAGTTGAGTGGGTTTATTTGGCCTCTCAGCCTTTTTTTCATAGGAGATATGGAGTCTTTTCCTCACCCTAAATATTACGAGACTTTTTCCCCTGGCCTTTTCAATATATGCCAAATATAATTAACATGAAAAAGTGAATGGGCTTAGAAAGACAGAGCATCAAATTGGAAGGCATTAGGTTAATTGGACCCCACATCTTCCATGGATTAGTCATTTTGTTTGATCTCAGTTTTGAATGAAAAAAATTTGAACATCTTTTTTCTGTTTTTTGTTCTTCTCTTATTAGGTTGATCCAATAACTTAATTCTCGAAGCAACTATTTTAGGGTGTTTTCAAATAACGCTTCTTTGTGAAGAGCGGAAAGCTTTGTGCAGGGTGATTAAATGAGGCAAGTATGTATTCAGATTTAGACCGGAGTAATCAGAACCATCCTGAGTGTGAGGCTGAGTCATTACCATTGGGGAGTAGCAAAGGGAGAGTGAGCTTTGGGATCACCGAGGATGTCAGGCTTGATTCTGGCCTGTCCCAAACACACTGTGTGACCTTAACAATCTTCTATAACTTGTCTGGGACTTGCTTTCTGTTGTGGTAAAACAGAGTGAATAATAGTCACCTAGCCGCTGTTCTTAGGGTACGAGGACAGAAGGCCCACATTGTTGGTGCTCAGTACTAGTCCCTCTGCTTTTGCTCACCACGTGTCCAGGTAGTTACACTGCGATCTGTATTGCATACTGAAAGAAATGAATGGAACTGAGCAGATGCTGCCCCTGTGGGAACTTACATGTTAAACATCACTGTGATCTCTGCAGCACACAGATTCTTGCCAGATATAGTCCCCTACACTCTTTCTTCTCTCTCCACATCACACACCTCCTTGGAAATAATTCATGCCAAAAAGCTTATGGGTCACAGGATTTTCTGAGTCTTCTCCATCCTCTATGCCTTTCATCATGCCTTTCACCCTTCCCTCCACAACTTCCTGAACAACTCACTTTTGTGTTTCAAGGCTCCTTTTAAGCATCAGCTGTTTTTGTAAACATCTGACCTTCATTTCTTCTTCTGGACTGAAAGGAGGGCTCTTCCTCCACACTCTGCCTCTGCTTTCCTGTATCTGCAGGACTTGCCTCTATAGTAGCTTCATCGGCTACTCTTGCTGCTACTGATTTACTCACCTACGGTGAGAGCAAACCATGAGCTCCCAAGGATGGGAAGCAAATTTTGTTATTTTGGTATTCCTAGCACCTAAGTTTAAGCCTGACACCATATGCTACAAAAGAAATGCTGAATGACTGACTTACTGAATAAATGAATCCTCATGAAATAACTTTTATTACTATCTCTCACACATAAGTGTGACCTCCAAAGATAAATTCATATAATAAAAATTACCTAGAAACGTATGGCTTTCTAAATATTTTGTGGCTGGGTCCATCTATCTGTCGGTATCTCTCTATCTACCTATCTACTTACCTAGCGTGATTTAACTCATCACATTATGATGTAAATAAAAATAGTTTAATTAAAACAAAACAAAAGAGTTTACTGTGAAACATAATTTTCCATTGCTTTAAAGAAAATGTGTTTAAGCATAATCCACTCAACTCCTCATTCCCTTTGTCTGCAAGTTTGTTGGCGACTAGTTCCCTGCCTGCAGCTGAGCTAGGTGCTAGGGAAATGGTGATTCAATAGAGAAACACAGTTCTTGTCCTCCCCTAGTCTTTAACCTTGGGGGAAAAGATAAGGAACATTAATTATCAAATATAACTATAATATAAGAATCAAAATGGAGTTAAGTGCTTTGATGGATAATGGGAGCGTCTGAAGGAAGGTCTGCTTCACTAAAAGAGGGTTAAAGTGGCTTTACAGGAGTACCAGAGAAGAAGAGGTTGGATGAGGAAGATCCAGGCAGATGAATGGGACTGAGGGGGTGAGTGGCAAGGAGAGATGGGGATGCGTTACTAGTTGATAAGCAGGAAGCAGCCTTGGAGAGAGCAACATTTTCCAACATTGCCTTTGAATCCAATTGAAATCCAAACCCAAAGGAAACAAAACCAATTCATTTCTTTTAGAATGGCTTCCTGAGTTCCATTCCTTTCCTTGTCTGCTTTTCATTAAACTACCTGTCGTCCATTGGATATAATTGGATTTATTTGGAGCTCTGGGCATTTAGAGAAAATCTGCAGTTAGTATGGTCGGATCAAATAGAGAAAGAGTCTTTATATGCTAAAGAGGAGAAGAGGAATTTCTGTAATATAACCAAGAAATCTGGCGTGCTGACTTCTGCCTGGTTACTCTGCGAAGCTGGTCACATGTGTATATGTTCGGCTGTTTTCAGAGCCATAACCAGGGAGCTGGCTGCACACTCAGGAGAGAGGATGTTGTTGAAGAGCCAATCACAGGAAAAGTACCGAATTTCAAATGACCTCGAAATTCTCACCTCTGTTTCTACAGTGGCCAGGAGGCAACGTCTCCCCAGTTTTCTATTTCCTGGGGAAACATGCAGTCGGATGACATGCTTTCTCTGTGACTCGCCTCTTTCTAAATATATGTGGTGTGTTCCTTGACACTGGCGGGAAGAGGGACTGAGTCTGCACCATGAGAGGAGATTCAATCATTTTGGGTGCTGAAAGACCAATGCAGCAGGCCTCGGGGAAAATATAGCAGATCCGATTGGCCTCCGGGTTGAATTTACCCTCCTGGTGGGTTCTCCTGCACTGCTCTGCTTAGTAGTGAACTCTCATTGCATTCCACATGCTTGGCCAGAAATCACTCTTTGATGAAATAAAGTATCATGACACTGGTAGGATGTATTGTTCAAATCATTCTAGAAGACTTAGCTGTAGCTAATTAACAGGACTTGGGCAAGGGTGGTATAAAGTCTCTCTTCCTTAATTGTGGACATTTGTTTTCCTTAATTAAACACCCAGATGACTTCTGTGGTAGTAATATTACATGATTGGTGTACTTGGGGGTGAGGCTTCTCTAAGACCCTAAACTGGAAGATCTCACTGCAAGATGTGATGGATCACCCAACTCTGAGTTTCCTTTTTATAGTGGGTCCATTTTTTTTTTTTTTTTTTTTTGCTGAGGCTGGGTTTGAATCGGCCACCTCCAGCATATGGGGCCAGTGTCCTACTCTTTTGAGCCACAGGTGCTGCCCGGTCCATTTTTTTTTTAAAGGAATGCTGAAGTCTTAGGATTTCTGATTATTTCATCTAATACTTGAATGACCTTGTCTAGCATTTTGCTATATGCATGTCCAGTTTTGTTCTTAGTTCCAGACCACCAATTTATATCCTGGCCCTGTGGCATATGTGAGCTAACCTCTGATGGGCACTCCCCTGGGGCTGTAAATTTCCTTAAGTTAGCCAGAACCAGTTTCTTGGCTTCCATCAGAGGACTCATTCTTGCTGTTCTGCTGCGTTGACTTCTTCTAATTCTCCTTGGTTTGAGGTCTCACTTTTCTGTCCCTATAATTCACTAGCACAGTGCTGTCCCTTAACACAGAGCTGACTTCAGTTGATTTTGGATCAGGGGGCTGCCTTCCTGTTAGTAGATAGTACCTACAAAAAATAAGTAACTCTGTTTGATCATCAGAATATTTGGGGGACTTAGAGACAATTTCTTTCATGGTCTGTGAACAAAAAGATGCTTGCAAGAGGAAAATTCTACAATAGAAAAACTGTTGGTTTTGACCAACTCTGCCAACTCTTCTTTCTGTGTGCCATTAGCAGGTCACACAGACTCACCAAAGCTCAGTTCCTCTACTAGCTATACATCCAGAAGACCAAAAATCACACTACAACAAAGATATTTGTACCAAAATGTTTATTGCAGCCCAATTCAGTTTTTCTTTTATTTCAACAAACTACACATATCTTCTCAATAAATCCTCCTTTTTGCTTAAGTTAGACAGAGTATATTTATGTAGCTCCCCTTCAAAAAAATCTCTAAATAATCCACCTTTTCTTCTGAAAGGTGTTTACCGATTCCAGCTGCCCCTGCCCAACCCCAGTGCATACTAGAAAATGCATAACCAGGGACTTGCTATACAGAACAAAAGGTGGTGTCCAGTGGTGTCCAGTGGTGTCCAGTGCCCAGTTGGTGTGAGATCCTAGATGCCTCACTTCTCCTCCAAAAACAGTGTGCTCTCATGTCTAGAGTAATGTAGAGAGTTTATTTAGGGGGATCCCGCCACTGTTAAGTGCTCTTCCTAGAGGTAAGGCACCAGAGATGGGGTCCTCAGGGCTCCTAAGGTGTGAACATCTCTTATCTGATTTCTCTATTACACGGATTTACTTTTTCACAAAGGTAGATAGGAATAATTTTAGGGTGCCTTGTGCTTCCCAGATGTGTCACCCCATACCTTGTACTGAAGATTCATCCTGTGGACTCTATTCATTCTACTTTGTTCCCAACCTACCCCCACACCTCTAGCATTTATTTTTCTTCCAACCCAGGAAAAATTCCAAGGATTCTGGGTTCATGGAAGCCCTTACTGAAATGCAAACCCATGAAATCTTGGTCTTGACATCCACCTCTTCTTTTGGGTATCAGACTCCATTCAGCTAGCTTCTCACTGGCAAGACTGGCTATCTCAGTGTATGGCAATATAGATTTTAGTGACTTTCACTTTCAATTTCACTGAAATGTATTCTATATCTATACACCTGTAAGAATATATACTTGTCGTAGAGAATTTACATGGATTACAGATCCAAAGATCAGGTTGATCTGGGAAACGTTTCCTCTGCAAACTCAGGAACTCTGTATCTCCGTTGTTTCCTTTCCCCATTTAAGGGAAATGACATTCTCTGGTGCAAAAGAATGAAACAGCATCTTTTTTTGGTGACAAGCATGTAAAAAACTTATGCTAGCCTATTGCACATAAGCAATAATGTGACTGCTCTATAAGCTCATTGCCTGAAATGGTCTAAGAAAATTGAACAATAAATGTATCACAGTGATGGCATTACCATCGCATCAGGGAAAACTGTTAATAGCTCTGTGCTTAGGATGCAAGTTCAAAAGAATTTGCCTAGAAAAGACCCAAAGCTTTAAATATTCCCTCCGAAATGTGGCCTGCTAAAGCAGATTGCAACAGTCATTTGTCTGCTTATTAGTTTAGAGCATTGGTTGCACTGTAATTGCAGCCAGAAAAAGCTTGCAATGCACAGGCTCCTTCTACCAGCCACTGGTGGGCATTAATATATTCTTCTCCAGGGAACAAATCACTGTTTTGAGTTTTTTTTTGCTCTCTTGGAAAAGCTTACAGTGTGATGGGCTATAACCTCTAATAGATACAATACATCTTCTCTGAAGAACTTACAAAGAAATCAATGGTTTGTTTTATACCCATTGTCTTCCTGCCTATGTTAGCCTTGCCTGGGTTGGGTAACTTAAGAACAACCACACTTCATAATAAAATGTTGTCTCATAAACGTGGACTTGGGCTAGAAACTTTGGTGGGGCTTTCTTATTTATAGCATTAATTGTAATCTTAGCTTAAAGTAGACTGGAAGAACATCTAAAAAAGGAAAGAAAAAGAAACAATAAAAATGATAAAGTATGCATCCGCATACAGTGTTGCTCTGTAAAAGGCGCCCTGGAATCATTGAATCTGCTCATCAGGAGTGGAGTGTCCACCAATGACATGGAGGCGCAGAAACAAGGAAGAACTTCATAACTGTTCAAACTACCTAACTTGTGGGAAGGGCGGCTTTTACAACATCCTGAGTAAGCTCTTTCTCAAAATAAAAAGTGTAGCAGAGATCAAACATTCCTGGACTTGAAGATAGATGGCACAGATGCAAGCATGGAATCGACGTTTAGTGGCAGCTGGACCTGAACACGGTACTTAGCCTCTTTGAGCCTGCATTGTCTGCGATGAATGACGATGATAATTAACCACAGGATTTTGAGGATTGCATTTCTGTGTGCAAAGTGGCTGACCTAATGCCTGAAATGTACTTGGTATTCAGTAAATGTTTGTTTCATTTTTTCCCAGTGAGACTAAATGCTTAGTTACTTCTCAAGGTATCACCAACTGGCACTTAGCCTCCATTCCCACCATTTCCAAGTACTCAGCCTAGATTGCTGAATATGACAGGCAGGCACCTACTTTTTCTATAGGGTCCTGAAGCTCAGGTTCCAGAGGCAAGTTAAGTCTCACTTATTCAATGCACTTTCGTAAGTTTTGAGAGGCAAAACTGCAGGGAGGGGATATTCGTACAGGTTTGCAGTGTTTATTTCTAGGAAGCGAAGGTGTGGAGGAGTAAGTGTCTACTTTCCAGCTTCACGGTGCAGAGAAACAGCTGTGGTGGCGGCAAGAAAATGCTGTAAGCTCCTCATCCCTTTGAGGTGCTGGCATTGGCAGTGGCTTCCGGGTCTTGATCCCAGCCATGGCAGTCAGTGCTGAATTCTGTCTCAGTGGGCTCCTGCCTACCCTCCTTTCTCATTTGAGAAAAATACCTACCTTAGTGGACAAGTTTATAAGCAGCTATTTTTCCATTTTAAATACCTTCTCTGCAAAAACACCTGTGGTGATTTCTGTTTGCTACCGTAATCTCTGCTAAAGACATAAAAATAGTGGCCCTAAAGTGCCCAATTTTAAGAAGAATAAAATTATCTAAAGTTTAAAAATAAGAGGAATTTAAGCTTAAGACATTGCCTCTTAAAGGTTTGGAAATAATATAGATTGGTGTGAAGAAAATCTTTTGAGGTAATTGCAAACTTGTGATTATATTGTTTTATAGACAAACTTACAAAGAATATTATAAGATGATTAATTTGTAAAAATAACTCATTTAAACAAATTATTTGTATGATAAATCGTATTTGAGGAAGAGTTCAAGAACATAGAGAAGTTTATGTTGGTAGAAAGAATTAGGGAGAGACCTTATATAAAATATGTCGAAAAAAGTTATGTTATTCTCAATAGAGAACCACAGCAAAAGGGTAAAGTTACAAAAAGACTAATTTGATTCAAGGTAAGAAAGACTTTCTAATGCCCTGTAGTGAAAAGGCTGCCTTTGGAAGAGATAAACATATTATATAAATAGTGAATAAACACCCATTTTCCAGGGATAAATTACAGGAGATTCTTTTTTTTATTTTTGGAAGAAAGGGTCTTTATTGGTGGGGGAGGGAGGCTGCAGAGCAGCACCAAGGAGGAGAGAAAAAGAGAAGGGAGGAGAGAGAAGAGGGGAGAGAGGTGAGGGGAGAGAGATGAGGAGAGAGTGGAGAAGAGAAGAGAGAGAGGGAGAATAGAGAATGGCGAGGGGGAAAAAGAGCAGGAGATTCTTAAAAAGCTGAATTAAGTCATGGTCTCTTTCCATTTTGATACCCTATGATTCTATGGTCACTGATATTGTGATCATACCTTTTTCATTTAAAAGTATTATGTGAAAGAAATGTAAGCTAAACTTCTCAGAAACATAATAATTACATAAATGGAGTAGCTCAGTGATATTAATACAATTAACACATTGTTTTTGTATACTACTTTCAAGTGCATGGTTATATATAAATATAAATGCACATATATGAATAAACATGTATATAGGAATATATGTGTTCACAATGAACACAAATGATATGTACAAGCTTATTAGTCATTCATCTAACATGAATCAAAATATTATTCATTTTATCATTTGACTAATGAGTTATGTCCTGGAAGACATAACAATATACCAGTGTACTTAGAATTGTTCATTACCTACAGATATAAAGCAACACAGAAAATTTGATCAATGAGGGCAGAAATGTGTTCCATCTAGATGAACATTAGATGGTCAATAAAAAGATGACTCTAGAATGAACTTCTCAAACCCAAAGTTTCTTTTTTTCCTTAATTCCATGATCTTTACCTTGATGATTACATATTTCTCTGGTGGAAACCCTGGAATTAATATTATCTTATTATTTCACTTTACATCAAAAGAAAGTATTTAAAAATATAATTTTCAATTGGTTAAATTCTAACATTCTGACTTGCAAGTGGGTCTCTCCAGAAACTTTCATTCAGCACCGTCTATGTGCATAACACAACGGTGGGCAGACAGCAATGAAGTAATAGATCTGGTTAACATTTATTCTTTTTTTCCTATTGACTTACTAGTAAGCTCAATGATAAGTGGTTCAAATATTCTAACTTGCTGCTTAAATATAAATGTCCATTTATGTCATGGTATGAACTTATATTTTAATGATATGGATATAAATTCTGATTCTGAAATGACTGGAATTTGAAACTATCTTTTTGTGCTGTGCTTTAGTTTCCTTAGCAAAGAAAAATAAAAAAAAAAGGAAAAGAAAAATAGATGTTATTAAGACCAACTTCACAAGACAATTGTAAAGATTAGGTAACACGTGAAAGTGTTTGGAAATCAGGATTTGTTATATGTTTGTTGAATCTGTTTGAATTATAGAAATAAAGTGGAGTATGAGAAAGAGAAGCTAAAGAAGGTATGTCCATCACAGACCGGATTGATTCTAGAACAAAGATTTCCCTCCTTTGTAAATAAAAGACCTAGTTTTGATTCTTTTGTCCTTTAGTTGTTGTTATACATTTTCAGTTCCACTCAAGTATGAGTCCTTAGTAACTTTGTAGACCAACTCCTGTCCACAGCATGAGTCAGTGTGCACCAAGCCTTGGTCCATACTAAGCATCCCTTCCCTAGCAGGTAGGTAGGGAAGCATTGTGCCTCGTACCCAAGATGCCACCACATCAGTTCATTGGAAGAGTCCATTTTGTAGAGTCCATTTTTTAAACTGGACAGATTCTCCTAGAAGCATCTACCCTTCCATCTGTCTGAAGATGACACTACTAGAGACCCCTAACCATCAATACCAGCCCAGAACCAGCCTGTTGAATACCATGATTTGAAGGACTGGCCATTTCCCTCAGGTACCAGAATTACATTAATTTTCTAGCAAGTTCCTCACTATTTTGAGGGTCTTGAGATCTTAGTCATGGGTGCAGATATTTTATACATTTTAAGAATGAGCTTCCTCCAGAGCTACCAAGTATAATATAGCATTCTGTAAGTGGAATGCAGAAAGGAGCTTTAAAATTTTTAAGTTGTTGTACAAATAGACCATTATTTTATCTGAATGTGTGTGCTTTCTCTGTCTCATACAGAAAGCAGATTGTGGGCAAAATGGATGAGGGGTACAGGTTCAGTCAGTGGTGCCATAAATCATGTTTAGAATGCTTTTAGGGTTCTGGGAGGCTCTGAGAAACTCCAGATCATTTACTCCCTGTAATTACATTTCATCATATTTGCTTTTGGGTTCGTCTGTTAATAGAGTCTCTTGATCGGCTTAACTGCCTCCTTCGTAATTAAACAGTCAAGAAAAGCATATGGATAATACTGTGCTGATGGTACACTTTTAAAATTTAGGATGATTTAAAAGGAAATTTTAATCTTCTACTGAGTTTGGCCTCAAATTGCTCTGGTCATAATGGTGCTGTTCTCACACATATCACGCCTACGGAGGCTTCACATTTCACAATGCTTACTTTGCAGCCAAGGAGTCTTAATTAACATTTGTTAAGTAGAAACTAGAAGATGCAGCTCAGTCTTACTTTTTATTCCTTACTCTTGTTCATAAGTGAATAGGTTAGCATTTTAAATGAGAGTGCAGAATGGTGATGGGACTTTCTAAAGTCACATAACAAATCCGTATTTAAAAAGATCTTTTGTTCCACATTCATAATGCAATTTGAATGTCTTCTGGGTCTATGAGAAGTAGGTTAGAAGTAGACTGTATAAGTTAGTTTTGCTGCTTAACAGCAATGCCAAAATCTCAATGGCTTGTACAGTAACAACACACTAGTTTTTTGAGTCAGATTACATGTCAATAATTTCTCCAGCTTTGTTTGCTTTGCTCCTTATGTCTTCATACTTTGGGCCCATCTACAGTGGACAGCCCACATCTAGCATGTAAAGTCAAAAGCTGTGCAGTCACATTTGAAACTTGGACATTGTATATACAAAATAGTTTAATACCTTGATAGCCAAACCAAGTCAAACAGCCAAGCACAATATCAGGAGGGCAGAAAATCTCTTCTTCCTACCAGAAGGGAGTGAATATTTAAAAATGACAAAATAATCTATTACATAGGCTCAAATGATAATTATAGTTGCATATATGCCTAAATGTTCTGCATAATCTTTTAAATCTCCTGTGACCTATGATCTGGCTCCATTGCTTGTATTTGGGCAAAACCCTTCTCTTTGCCAGTTATGTAGCTCCTCATTAATGAAGGTCACTCACTCACACACAGCAGGGAGAACAACAGAAAGAAGTTGGAATTTCAAAATTCTGAGCAGAACATATGAGTCAGAGCCTCAGCTCTATAAGAATCCAGCTGTTTGATTGTACTTAAGTCACTTCACTTTCTTAGACCCTGGATTTCTGGTCTGTACAATTGTGCTAGGAATAGTAGAGCCTCCTGCAAAAGTTGTTGTGTGGCACTTCTGCGGTGCTGCTTAGGAGAGTAAACGAGAATGTTACCTGCAAAGTACTGTACATGTGTGGGTACTGGTGAGAGCATCTTCATAAGAGGTAGGACAAGGAAACAGGAGAGTGGGACAGGGAAGTGAACACTGCACAGGAAAGGAGAATGGAAGTTGCAGATACAGCAAGACCCGGATCATGATCACAGCCCTTCTCTGACTCCATGCACACTGAAAATGGAAATTTATGCCTTCACAGTTATGTTATTAAAAAATCTCAAGAGCTTCCTCAATTTTCTTCTTCCCCTTGGTCAAGCAAATGACATGGATGACAGGAAACACAGTGATTAATTATCTGTGTGATCTTTGGTCCATCACATGATACGTCCAAGTGTTACTTTTCTTCTTTGCCAAATGGGGCTGACTGGTCTACCTAATGGGTTTTTCTGAGATGACGATCCCAAAAGCACTTTGAAAAGCCTGAGGTCTTACGTACAGGAAGTAATTCAATCATCTTGAAGACAAGAGACTCAGGGGTCCATTAAGAGCATTTCCATCTCCAAAGTTTTGTGATTCAGGTGTTATTGGTTTAGGCTTGGAATGGGTGTTACAGACCAAATAGCTCATGTCCTTTATTGTACAGATGAACACAACTTTCTCACTTTCATGATCTTGGGTTCTTGTAATGCAGAGCAGAATATTTAGAATTCTTGCATTTAGGCTTTTGGTTTTATTTTAGTTTTGTCTTAGTGCCTATGAGAAAAATTTTTGTTGTAATATTGACATGGCTTGGTTCATTCTAAATTGAGATTACAATTCGCTATAGTTTTCTTTAGCCTTCAGTTCAAATCAATGAGTATGCATGAACTCCATGAATGTACATACAGACCAATCTTTCTTTTTTCTTTTCTTTCCTTCCTTTTCTCCTTCCTTCCTTCCTTCTTTCTCTCTTTCTTTCTTTTCTTCTTTTCTCTCTCTCTCCTTCCTTCTTTCTTTCTTTCTTTCTTTTTTTTTTTTTGAGAATCTTATTTTTCTCCCTCTGTAGAGTTCTATGGTATCATAGCTCATGGTAACCTCAAATTCTTGGGCTCAAGTGATTCTCTTGCCTCAGCCTCTTGAGTAGCTGGGACTGCCTGTGCCCCCACATTGCCTGGCTACTTTTTAGAGACAGAGTCTTTCTCTGGCTCAGGCTGGTCTTGACCTCCTGAGATCAGGCAATTTACCCACCTCAGCTTCCCAATGTCAGACCAATGTTTCTTAACTAAGCTAAAACTGGAATTACATAGAGACCTTAAAACATATCTATTCCTGGGCCCTACCTCCAGAAATTATGATTTTTGATTCTGTTAGGCCACAAGGCAGTAAGGAGGTCCTAAAACAAAGAAAACATTATACCCGCATATCAGACTCTTGCACCTGGAGGCAACACCCTACCCTCTCCCTACTCCCTCATACCCGCGCTAAAAATAACCGTCGCAAAAAAAATCCCCAGAGCAAAACTGCCCAGCAACCCT
>NW_003852399.1:2451468-2531319 GCF_000181295.1 Otolemur garnettii
CCCCTGCATGTAGTTTTTCGCCTTAAAAGCAGCCTGTAACAGCCTCAGGGGGTTCCTTCCCCTTGTGGCTGAGGAACCCTGACGCGCCAGCAATAAACCTGCCTCTTGCTTTTTGCATCGATTCGTGATTGTGAGTGGTCTTTGGGTAGGCGACCCCCGGGATGGGCACAACAATTCATGTGGCTCTAGGGCACTGTTTTTGTATGTTTGCTTGTCAATTGGTTGTTTAAAGCTTTTCAGATGTTCTACTGTGAAACCAGGCTTGAGAACAACTGCTCTAGAAATAGATAAGGTAAACGTCCAGTTTTCAAAAACTCAAAGGTTTTTTGGTCGGATACATGCAGAACAAAATGACTTAATTATGCCTTATTATAGAATTATGTCCAAGACAGGTCCAATCTGAGGTCTCAAAAAATTTGTAATAAAGAAGGTAAAGATCGAGGTAAAAGTAAAAGAATTTTCTAGTTGATTGAACAAAGTACAGGCCATTGCAGGAAAAGGACAAAAATGATCAGCTGAAATAATCACCTGCATTTACAGAAGACAACGAACAAGGTATGTCCAAACATAGAGTTTTAGGTGGGGAGTGTGGCAGAAGATAGAAAGAAAGAATCAAGGAAGCATCAGAGGAGGAAGGGGCTTGTCCTGGTTGGAACTTTAGCCACTGGAAACACACCAAACAGGTTTCTAAAGTAACCAAATCTCTCCTCCCTGAAGCAATTTCCAATTAAACCTGCTCATTTCTACTTAGGTTTTCCTTCTGCTTTCTGTGGCTCTGCTTTGGATCATACTGCTCTGGGTTTACATTCTACATACTCATCTCACACAAATCCTAGAGGATGCCGAAGAGAACACCTCATTTGAAAGATGTACTATCTCAAAAATATTTCATTGTGTTTATGCAAACAATTTGATCTTGAATTTCCATTGACCTTATCCTTGTTTCCATGATTCTAAGATGATGATAAGAAACTGCTTTGATTTAATACAAGTTTTCTATGGATAAAAATAAGGAAAACTACCACTGTTGCCATATTAAATACATTCTTTATTTGTAAGATGCAGCCTAGTTTCAGTAGCATTAAAATTGGAAAGGGATGTACATAGTAGAATCAGGTAATGAGGATAGATGGCAAGGTATCAAAACTCATTCTTTCATTGTAATAAAAGGGGAAAAGAACATTTTAAGTTTTACTCTAGCAAGTCATGCATAAATTTCACTTTTCTTTTCCTCTTCATTTTTCTGAGTTTACAATCATGCGAAAAAAGACCAGGACGTCTCAAATAATGTCAAAAAAAGACCAGAAATTCTCAAATAATGTCAAAAAGAAAAACATAAAAGTAATGTTCTTCTTTGCACGCATGCGTGTGTATGTGTGTGTGTATTTCAAAATCTAGACCAGCAGTCAACCAGTCACATGAGAACCTGATGCTTATTGCTGCCTGCTCCATGCAAGGCAGGGCGCAAAACATGAAAGGTGAGGTAAACTCAGTCAGTCACTGATTCACGCATTCAAATCATTTATTCTGGGCACTTATGTGGTACCAGGTACCATGCTAGAGCCTGAGAATATAAAAATAAACATCATTTCTATCTTTGGTGTGTCAATAGCAGATTCTTTCAATAGAAACATGCTGAGAGCCAAATATATAATTTTGAATTTTCAGGTAGCCACATTAAAAAAAGTAAAAGAAACAGTTAAACTTAATTTTCATAATATACTTTATTTAGTTCAATTTGCCCCAAATATCATAATATGAACATGTCATCCGTATGACAAATTAAGATCGTTTGCATTCGTTTTTTTCTTACTGTCTTTGCATGTGTGTGTATATGTGTATTTAAAAATTGTATTTAAAAAAATAAAATCAAAGAAAATAGTATTTAAAACGTGAACTCCCTGTATATTTTATATTTGTAGTATGTCTCAGTTCAGAAGCTAAATTTTCAATAGTTAATATACACTGCCCAAGTTTCTTAATTTGAATTTAACGTAATCAATATGGAGCATAGAGAAGTAAACAAGGTCCATAATGCTATCTGTTTATAACTGTTCAAATGAATATTCCCAGCCCCTGGCATCAAACTGTGACTAATATAATTTCTGCACAAGAAATGAAAATTTTTAGTTGGAGGAGCTTTAACAATTTTATCTTTTAAAAAGTGGCCAAGATAAATAAACGATTTTACCTCAAATGCGCTATTTACCAGTAAAGCTAAAACTAACACCTTTTTAGCTCAATCACAAGATATTATCCTCTGCACTTAATGGTGTGCTGGTAAATATTTAATATCCAGCTCTCTGGAAAAGAAACACACACATATATGCATAAATAAATTCTGCTAATACAGAGGATGTATAGTGCACAATTTACAAATAATAAATATATGATGCTTCTTATTTTTTATTATAAAGTCTGTGTCATAAATTGATTCGCACAGAATGTTTTATTGATTTTGTTTTGAAATTTTGTATCTGCGGCAAAATCATAAAAGCAATTCAAATATGATTCAAGCCCCCCAAACTTAATAAAATTAAAATTGATTTCCTCAGTCATACTAGCCATGTTGCAAATACTTGAGAGCGAGGCATAGCTAATGGCTATCATTGGTCAGTGTGGGCTAGAGAGTAACTAGAAAAAGGAGGGAACTAAACAACCAATTGTAGTAACTGTGATAGGAGAGTTAGAAGGCAGATAGGGAGCACAGGGGAAGAGCATATTATGGGGGTCTAATGGGTGATCATTAAATATATGTTGAATGAATGAATGAAAAGCACATCATCCATCACATACAAATTTTCACCAGTGCTGATCTACTCAAAACTCAAGGATCTAGAGTTTTTAACATCAGAGAATGTGTCTATTACAGTGAGTCCTAGGACCCTCTATCTACTTCTGTCCTAATTCTCTCTCTCCTTTAACTATTAACTTTCTATTCTATTCTCTTTTCTCTGAACTTTTGGGATAAATGGCTAAACTAAATGCTTGGCATCTGTCATACCTCGGGCTCCAGGCTATGTTGGATATAGTGTCTCAAATAATTTATTTCTGGATTCTGAAGGACTAAATTGCGACTCATGGAGACTGAAGGGGAGAAAGAAAGAGCAATTGAGGCAAAAGGACAGAGAGAAAGAGGAAAATGAGAATTGGAGGCAGAACGATCCATCTAAAATGTGAAAGAAAATGTAATGAGTAACTGTAATATTGTCTAGGAAATAGAACTACACTAAAACATAGGTTTAGGTGTTTATGGTATAAGCAAATAAAGCAGGTGTTTCTTGAAAGCCTTGGCAGATGGGCTATATAGGACAGGAAAACTTCCTGCAATAAATGTGTAAACACCCCAAGAACATGTGAACTCAAAGTTTCAAAGGGACATGGAACTAGTTTAGTGCTATTGTCATTCTTACAAAGTTTCTTTTTATTGATCAATTCTGGTATTTCCTAGGTTTTCATTTCAGTATGCATAAACAGGACACATATTTGAGTTGACAGAGTAAGCCACCACCACTAACAATTTTCTCAGTTCTTACTCTTGGTAAAGCCCATGTAATGGTATTAGCTATGTGAAGAACAAGACTGCCCTTCAGCTTCAGGACAGTGAGAAAGAGCTCAGAAAAGATCCAGAGGATCCGTTTTATAGATGTGATGCCCAAGGACCAGAGACATGACAGAGTCAACACTGTGATTCCTAAATTACCTTAATCTCTCTGACGGTTCTTTCAAATTCAAACTGGTTTCTCCTTGTAGTTATTGTAAATAGTATTGAGTTCTTGAATTGACTGTCAGCTTGACTGTTATTAGTATATAGAAATGCTAGTGATTTGTGTACATAGATTTTGTAACCCAAGGTTTTGCTAAATTTATTTCTCAGTTCTAGGAGGTTTGGGACAGAGTCTTTAGGGTTTTCTAGATACAAAATCATATTGTCAGCAAACAGGGATAGTTTTGCCTCCTTTTTCCTGATTTGGATGCTCTCTATTTCTTTCTTTTGCCTGATTGCTCTGCCTAGGACTTCCAGTTTTACCCAGGAATATATTTAACCAAGTAGGTAAAATATCTCTGTGTGAAAAATTAAAAAATCACTGATGAAAGAAACCATGGGTGACACAAACAAATGGAAAAAATCCCATGTTTATGGGCTGGAAGAATCCACATGGGTAAAATGTTCTTATTACCCAAAGTGATTACAGAAGCAACACAACTCTCACCTGAATACCAATGTCATTTTCACAGATCTAGAAAAGATAATCCTAAACTTCACATGGAAATACAGAAGAGCCCAAATAGTCAAAGCAACTTAAGCAAAAAGAACAATCCAGAGGCATCACATTAACCTGACTTCAGATTATACCACAATGTTATAGTAACTAAACCAGCATGGTATTGGTATAAAAGTAAAAGCATAGACCAATGAAACAGAATAAAGGACCCAGAAATACGACCATGTTGCTAAAACCAACTGATTGTCAACAAAACAAACAAAACTGGAGGAATGGGTTCTATTCAATAAATGGTTTTGGAAAAATGGGATCACATGCCAAAGAATGAAATTATCTCTCACCATATATAAAACTGAGCTCAAGACAGATTAAAGACTTAAATGTAAGACCTGAAATCATAAAAATTCTAGAATATAACCTAGAAAAACTCTTATAGACATTGGCCTAGGCAAAGAATTTATGACTAAGATGTTAAATACAGCAACAAAAAAATAAATAAATGGGACCTAATTAAATTTTAAAAGTTTATGCACAGCAAGGGAAATAATTAACACAGTAAACAGACAACCTACAAAATGGGAGAAAATATTTGCAAACTATACATCTAACAAAAGGCGAAATGCAGAATCTATAGAGAACTCAAATAAATCAGCAAGAAAAAAGAACAAATAAACCATTAAAATGTGGGAAAACTAAATGAATAGAGTTTTTTTAAAAAGAAAACAGGCAAATGAAAACAACAAATACTTGAAAAAATGTTCAATGTCACTAATCATCAGGAAAATGTAAATTAAAATTGCCAGCGAAATACCACCCCATGTCTTGTAACAGCCATTGTTAACAGCAACAACAACAAAAATAGATGTCAACATAGATTCAGTGAAAAAAATAACACATATTTTTGGTGAAATTAATATGCTTATACTAATTTTATAAATTAGCACAACCCCTGTGGAAAAATAGTATGGAGATTCCTAAAGAACTGAAGCAGACCTATCATTCAATTCAACAATTTCACTATTGAGTAACTACCAAAGGAAAATAACTCACCTCACATTTGTAGGTTTCTATCAAAAAGACACCTACACCTGAATGTTTATCATAGCACAATTCATAATTCTAAAGATAGGGAATCAGCCTAAGTGCCCATGAATTCATGAGTGGATAAACAAAATGTGGCATCTATATATACCATAGAGTACTACTCAGCCATAAAAAGGAGTGAAAATTTATCTTTTAAAGTAGAGAACACTATCCTGAGTGAAGTAGCTTAGGAAAACAAATACTACATGTTCTACAAATAAGTGGGAGCTATGTGATGGACACACACATTCATACAGTGGTATAAAGGACACTAGAAGCTAAGAAAGGGGGAGGAGAGAAGGAAGTGAGGATAAAATATTACCTATTGGGTACAATATATTCTGTTCTTGTGATTAGCATAATAAAAGTCCTGACTCCAGCATTATATAATTTGGCCATGTACTATCCCTTAATATTTTGAAATAAAAATAAAAATCAACCCACCAAACAAAACCAAAGTGGTTTCTTATAGCCTGCTACCACAACTTACCAGTCATTCTTTAGGGTCTTGTTGACTTTGCTGTTACATGCTTATCTGTGAAATCATTTTCAGGGCAGAAAAGCACATCTGTGTTCATCATCTGAGTGTGAAGATGGTGAGGTTCTACAATAGGACAGTGACCAGTAAGTGTTGATCATGGGAAGGGAGAATACCTAGCCTAACAGGTACTTACGAGTGATAAGTTTTAGTGCACATTTGTTGCACACTTTTGTTGCATCAGGAGTGGTTCTAACTGCTCAACACAGAGCTAGTTTAATCCTCCCCCAACCCCATCCTTTTAGGTCTCATCATTGGCATTTGCAGATGAGGGTACTGAGGTGGAGAAATATTAAATAACTAGTTCAAGCCCCATGTCCCAACAGTAACAGAGCTGCATACAAAACAAAGAAGTCCTCAGATTAAGAGAACACATCCACTGGGCACTAAATTGCTGTAATCCTCAAGCTCCTTAGATGCGTGTTGATAACATGCAAATGTATTTCACGGGTTATTATAAATGAGTGAACACATCTATTATTCTTGGTCTTGTCTAGCAAGTTGATTAAGTGCTATATAATATTAATCACTATCATCTCTTCTCTTACTATTACTGCCAGATCCTAGCTCAGATCCCAGCAGATAATGGATCTCAATAAATGTCTGTTGAACTAAACTGAATTAAACTCCACAGCCATTCCCAAGGTCAGTCACAGCCTTATAAGGAAGTATAAGGGAGTAAGTCTGGTCTGTGTTCATGCTGATGCTAACATGCTTGCAGGCTGCTTTCCTTGTCTTCCCATGCCTCTGTGCTGCATTCATCTGTGTGGCTTTTTATACCTTCTCCAGGGACACACTTTCACTAATTAAGGACTGAAAACAAAAATGAAAGGCTGGATTGAAGAAGTCAGCTGGTCAAATAGGTGCCACTGGTCTCATGCGTCCAGTCTTCAGTCACTGGTGGAAGCTGCAACAAACATAATACTGGCCCCTTGTGCACTGAGCAGACTGGCTCATAAGGAACCATAAAGGGCTTTCCAGAGGCTCTTCTGTCTGATGCACAGAAGCCCTATGCAGAATTCACCTGCTGTCTGACACAGAGACCCCATAAACTTTGCTGCTTCAAAAGCCAGTGCTAAGCCAAATCAGAACAACCCAACATACTTTGTGGGCAACTTGCTTTCTCTTAAACAAGACCATTAAATAAAAATCATTATTTCCAGGATTAGCAAGAGCCAGAATGCACGGGCCTCCTGATGGCTGTGAGCACAAAGGCTGGATTATTCATAACAATCTGTTCCTCTGACTAATATCTTCTCCACAGGTCCCATCTTCATTGTTGTTCTTGCTAAATTACTCAAACAGCGAGTTGGTGGCCAAGTTGCCAGGTGAAATGAGGATATGTTAGATAAAGTATGTCTATCTTCATCTGCAGTCTCTGAGGCACTTTGATGTGCAGAAGCTGGGTGGCAGGGTGGTCATACCAAAGGAGCAGCCTGTCTCTGAATGCAGACTGAATGTGAAGCTGAAGCTTCTCCAGTTTCAGTTCTTTAAATAACTGTCCATGAGTGTTGAACTTCTTCTCAGATGTTTTCTGTGACCCCATCCCTTTTTCCCTTTAGTGCTGAAAAAAAAATTCCCTTGGAAAATATATTAGAACTAATTATTTAGTACTAGGGAAAATAGCTAAAGCACAAATAGTTATCTCAGCAGCTCCTTTTTATCCCAAAGGTTACCAGGCTAAGAATATCAGAATTTCCCTGGGTATTCTCTTCATACATAACAGCCCTTAATGCTGAGCAGCTCCTCCTCAATTTGGCCTTTGTTTCTACTTTCAGCAATTTTCTTATATCCTGTCTTTGCTGAGGATGGGAAAGATCTGGACAGCCTGTGACTCTCTGGCATTACTTACCATTCAATCTGTTTGTGTAAGAGTTTTCTCATCTTCCTCTCGTAAGGAAAGAAAAAATGAAAGCTGAGTAGAATCCAGGACAAACAAAAGCAACAGGCCAACTAGAGACAGAGTGGCTGAAAATGCTTCCAAATCCCTTTCTTAGCTTCAACTTACCTGTAGCTTAAAATGTGTGCTCCTTAGCTGGGCGTTATGGCAGGCGCCTGTGGTCCCAGCTACTCCAGAGGCTGAGGCAAGACAATCGCCTAAGCCCAGGAGTTAGAGATTGCTGTGAGCTGTGATGCCCAGCAGCCTACTGAGGGTGACAAAGTGAGACTTTGTCTCTAAAAAAAAAAAAAAAAGTGTGCTCCTGATGGACAAAGGGCTCAGGGTTGGAAATGCACCTGTTTTGTGGGACCAGAACTGCCTTTTGGACATCTGTGTGATGATGGTTGCAGGTCACTTGGGAGGTAGCTATATTCAAAGGGCCATCATGTGTTCAAAAGAGCACTACTCTCAAGTTCAAGTCTTGAAGGTCTATTTAGGAACCCTTTATCTCAGGGCAAAGTATCACCTTTCTGAGACTTCACGTTTCCAATATAAAATGCAGCTTGTAATAACTACTTCACAGGTTGCCTGTACGTATGGAATGTGTTAGTGTATGAAGGGGCTGTGTAAGCAGTAATAGAAAGATCTAAATCATGTAAAACGGTATGTTCAAGGCCAACAATAGGAGAAAGCCACCTCACATCAGTGACATCAAGTTTAAGGGGAGGACAAAAGAGAATGGGGGAGAGAAACACCTTTGTTCAGACAAGCCATTCTCTCCGCACCCTCCCACTGCCTGGAGGTTACACGCGTAGCTTGGGTCTACAGCTCAAACCTTCACTGGCAGGTGTGGAGGTAAGTCCTGAGTAGAATGAGTACAAGGGAAGTAGAAACAATGACAGAAAGGGGCACATTTTTCACCATCTTCCTCATCTTTTAAAAATGTTTATAGTAAAGGTAGTACCTGAGTCAGAAGCTTCCTTAATGAGAGCTCTGCTGCAGCGTATCAAATGAAAGGAATCATTATTGCATTTGTAAGAGGGTGCACACACTAGGATCACGGTGAATGATTTTGTCTATGAAGAAGAAACATATAAGTATATGTGATGTCAAATGTCTGGATGTGTGGGAAAAACAAATTCCCTGTCATTATTGATGTGGGGAACACAGACTATGAGTAGTAACTGGTTTCGTCTATTCAAGTGCTCCCACTCTATCTGTATTTCATTCTTTGAAATTGATCTTATATTCTAGTTACAGAATGCTGCTAACTCACTTACCCTATGTGAAATTTAGTTTCCTGAATTTCATAAAATAGACAGGATTCCTGTTTTATAGGATTTATTTCTAACGTAAATTACCTGGCTCATTCCAGAGAAAGTTCACAGTAAATGATGGTTACCTATCCCATCTCACAATTCTCTCCCAAACAGGCAAGGATGTACAGTATTCTGTAGGACAGAACATGCACAATCATTGACATGCTGACTTTGTCAACCAAGTTAAGCAGACAGTGATTTGCTCTATGTATTTGTTTTCTTCTGGGTAATTTATAACAACACTTCTGATGAAATCTCCTCAAACTCAGGGGAATATCGTGTACTTCCTATATTTTGTGAAGACCATTGACATCTGTAAAATAAATATTATCAGTATATTCAATGATGTAAGAATTCTGTATACATCATGATTGTATATGCTTGTTGGCAAATGTTACACATATTCACATCTAAGGATTAGTGAGCCATTTTAATCTTAGGGGTAAGAAAGTTAAAATAAATCTAATAGCACAGAACTATACTGGAAGCAGAGACGTCACTGTTTTAAAAGTAACTTGGCACATCACAAAGTCTCAAAGCTGCAGATACCGGCATGGATGCTGACAGAAGGAAGGAAGGAAGTATGGAGAATCCTCAAAGAACTCAAATTAGACCTCTTATTTGATACTGCAAGACCATTTGTAGGCATATCCTCAGAAGAAAAAAATTCTCTTATTCTTTATTTGCACTAAACTGTTTAATCACAGCTCCATTTATAATCACCAAAATGTGGACACAACCCCAGTGCCCACCAACCCAGGAATGGATTAACAAGCTGTGGTGTACATATATCATGGAATACTATTCAGCCAGTAAAAAATATAGAGACTTCATATCTTTTGTAACCTGGATGGAGGTGGAACCCATTCTTCTTAGTAAAGCATCACAAGAATGGGAAAGCAAGAATCCAATGTACTCAATTCTAATATGAAGGCAGTAGATTTGCTAATACAAGAGGTGGGAGAGGGGAATGAGGAAGCAAGGAGGGATATGGGGGGTGGGTCACAGTGTATGGCACACATCTTGGGAGTGGGACACAATTACAAGGGGGACTTTAACAAATGCAATCAGTGTAACCTAATTCTTTGTACTCTTGATGAATCTCAATGAAAAAGAAAAGTAACTTGGTGGATTCAGACTTGGGGTACTTATCAATCTGGAGGGATTGGCAAGGAATATGTGATCTGATAGGACCCCTTTAAAATAAATAGATGGAAATATTTTAATGGAGGGATGAGGGAGAAGTGGCACTGACTGATGTTTGCTGCACACCAGGGCTCTGCTACATGCTTTCTACACACCACCTCCTCGGGTCCTCCCAGTGACGTCAACGGATAGGCCAGGAGATGCCCATTCTGTTAATGAGAAAGCCAAGACTTTAAGCAGTTAAAGAATTTTTGTAAAATCATTGTTAGCAAATAACAGGACTAAGATAAAGACCCGTTATCTACAGCTAATTTATTTAATTAATGTATATCGAGTGAGCACTTAGTGTAGGGACAATTAATTTTTTAGGTGCTAAAGATTTAGCAATAAATGAAACAAACATAAATTGTAATCCTGGACTTTAGATACAACCCAAAATGACATAAAATGCTTGTACCTCATAAAAGCCACCAAATTGTTTATATTTTAATTATACCAAATTGACAATAGTCATTATTTATCTCAAGGGAGTTATACAGCAAGATATTTGGGAGGAGGGTATTCATACCTTTTAAAAAATATTTGTTTTACTTTATTTTAAAATTTCTAATTTTAATCTTAGAATAATGTTAAACTTACAGAAATGTTGCAGAGTTCCCATCTATCCTTCACCGAGATTCTCCAAATGTTATCTTTCTATAACCTGGTAAAATGATCAAAATCAGAAAGTTAATGCAGATACAATAGCACCATCTCATCTGCCAATCTATATAAAATCACCAATTGTCCAACTAACGTCCTTTTTCTAGTCTAGGATCCAAGCTGTACCACATTCCACTTGGATGTCATCCTTGTTTATATTTATATTCCTCCAATCTGAAACTTACTTTCTTTGTTGCACATGACTTGACATTTCGAAGTCTGAGCTAGTTGTTTTGTAGACTATCCCTTTGGTTTACGTTTGCATAATTTTCCCTCTGTCTAAATTAGGGTTTGCATTTTTTATATTAAAAAAAATCACCACCAAAGCAATATTGTGCTTTGCAGAGCATCCTGGGAGATACATAATAAGGATGTCTATTACCAGGAACTTTATGAGAGCACTTGTGTAACATTGTATCTGATAGGTTCTTCCCCTTTAAAGGTACAAAGTCCTCCTTTGTATTTAATAACTACTTTGTGAGGAGATATTTTGGGACTGTGCAAATAATCTGTTTCTCATCCTACTTTTACGCATTTATTTTGTTATCCATTAATGGTTCTTCCCTGCAAAGATTATTATTATAGTACTCCCCAAATGGCAATTTTCTATTTCTGTTATTCTTTCTACATGTATTAATTAGAATTCCACTGTAAGGAAGAGTTTCCCCTCTCTCATATTTATTTCTTGATTAATTTTTAAAAATGTGTGTCATTATGAATTCATGGATATTTATTTTTATCTGAGAGTTACAAACCATTAAACTGGTTTAAACCCATTATAAACAGTCATATTTACTTTATCACACCACTTTACCCTGATTAGGCTATTAGAAGTTGCTTCCTATTGGCTCCGGGATCCCTGTGACATAAAACCAGATCTTTTAAAGCATGTTTGTACTCTGCCATCCCATGACAGTGAAGTGCTAGTAAGCTGGTTCTCAAAAGAAAAGAACTGGAATAAAAGATATGGGAACTAAGTTCTAGTTGCTATTGGGATGGCATTGAACACAGGCTCTTCAGGGGTCAAAGTTAGTGAAAAGTTATGTATATATCCTTCTTGTATAAAATTTTGTATCTATTTCTGTTTCTATCTGTACATACAGAGGGTGCTGAAAATGTGTACACATTTTAAGAAAAGTAAAAACTGCATTAAAATTGCAATACCGGGCAGCACCTGTGGCTCAAAGGAGTAGGGCACCAGCCCATATGCCGGAGGTGGTGGGTTCAAACCCAGCCCCGGCCAAAAATTGCAATACCCAATATATACCAAAAACTGTTGTTATCTTTTATCTTGTATTTCTTGTAACTGCAGAAGTAAAACACAACTTGATTGTAATTTTAATACAGTTTTTTTTTCTTTCTTAAAATGTGTATACATTTTTGGGCACCCTCCACTATGGTATCTATTGTTACCTTTGATTCCAGAGCAGAAATCTAGGCCACTCCCTTTGGTCTCTTTCCTTAACTTCAAAATATTATGGGGGTATACATGTTTTTGTTACAGGGAGAGTTTTTATAATGCTTAAGTCAGGGCTACTTCCTCAGCCTCTTTTATAAGGTCACTAATCTCATTCATGGGGGTTCTGCCCTCATGACTGAATCACATCCTAAAGGTCCTACCTCTGAATCCCATCACACTGGGGATTCAGTTTCAACATACAATTTTGGGAGGCATATTCAGACCATAACATTCCAGCCCTGGGCTCCAGAATTCATTACCTCCCCACATGCAAAATACAGTTAGTTATTCCCGCTCAATAGTCACCAAAGTCTTAACTCCTTCCGACAGCAATTCAAAAGCGTGAAGTCCAGAGTCTCATCTATATCAAATATGAGTGAGTTTCAAGGCACAATCCACCTGAAGGCAAATTGCTTTCCAGCGTTCTTAACCAGTGAAATCAAGTAAGTTATGTGCTTCTAAAATACAACACCCGAACAGGCGTAGGATAAACATTCCCATTCTGAAGGAGAAAAACAGGAAAGATTATAAATGACTTTCAATTTTTCTCCTAGTATTTTAAAAATCCCATGTGTTTTACAATAAACCCTGATCAAATCTTTTTGGAGAGGTACAGCAGGTGTTTTCAACCTACCTCAGGATCAACTCTATAGGCGTCCCTTTGACCAGGAGCATCCTTGCACAGCTCTAACACTGCAGTTTTCATAGAAGGGTTGCTAATACAGCCATTGGGCTTTTTAGCCTTGCTTCACTTCACTCTGTTTTCACTGGAGTAGCCGGAGCACTTTGTCAGCCCAAATATGCCACTCCTTGCTCAAATTGCTACAGCCATTCTTGCTTTCCTTAAATGCATCAAAATGCTTCTGCCTCTGGGCCCTTGCGTCACATTCCCTCTGTGCTGTGTCATTTCTCTCCCAGGCGTCTATATTAGCTCTCTCCCATTTGCCTGTCCCATCTCTCATATAGGGAAACCTATAGGTCCTGGATGATCATTTTATTTACAATAGTAATGCTACCTCCATGCGGCCCACCTTCTCTCCCTTCTTTATTTCAGGTTTTCTTTATGTGATATCAGTTTTATTTTACTTATTTGCTTCTTTATTGTCCATCTCTTTCTTTATAATTGAGACCTCATAAGGGCAGGGTGCTTGCATTTTTCATTGTTAGTTTCTAAGCCCTCCATAGCAATAATGCATTTATATAGCAGACATTCTAGAAAGATTTGTTCAAAAAAAAGAATCATTTACTACATTACTTTGTCTGGATACATTTTCAATAATGTAAAAAGCTTCTAGAGAATAATCCACAAAACATTTTATGGAAGGACTACCAATACCAGCTATTGTAATTCTTAATCAAAGAACATATGGGTTGAAAATAAGCCTTAGGCCTCCTGCAGGTTGTTGTTATTGGCTTATTCCAAAGAAGGAACCGGAGTCCCAGGACGTGAAGACTTGCCCCGTGTCCCACAGCCAGTGCAGCCCCTGACAGCAAGTCCAGGTCTTCTCAGTCACAGGTGCACGATCACATGTGTTTGTCTGCACAGGAACTGGGGAGGCAGGTGGGTCAGTGCCATGTGAAGATGAGTTTTCAGTGCATTTGTTGGTTGAAAACCAATATGGCCAAGAGAGGGTTTTAAGCCTATTTCATTATCTTGGCTTTGATGAAACCAGGATTAAAAATTATCTCTTTTTTGGATGGCACCTGTGGCTCAAGGAGTAGGGTGCCAGCCCCATATGCTGGAGGTGGTGGATTCGAACCCAGCCCCAGCCAAAAACTGCAAAAAAAGAAAAAAAATTATCTTTTTTTTTTTTTTTTTTTTTACTTCACTTGGGAGGCTTAATTTACCTTTGTAAAGTTTGCTTCTGTACAGTTCATCAAAACTGTAGCATTAATGCAACAAACTCTTCGTTTTGTGTTTACTTCTAGACTTTGGTCATACAACTTAATTGGTCCACATCTGAGTTGCCACATTTACAAAAGGAGGATAATAATATATCACAGAAAAACATGAAGGGAATTAAGTATTGTATAGTCCTTAGAGCGGTGCGTGGCATATAACATGGGTCATACACTAGGGCCATACCCTAGTGTAAAAATAATTATTATTTTTCTTCATGCTATTATTTTGCTGTTATTATTCATGTTGAAGAAAAGACTATTTAAATTACCTTTGCTATTTTTTTGGCTTTGTATCCTTTGGCATAGGGCCAATAAGGTCTCCTGATACCTCGTCCGTACCTCTCTTCAAGACAAATCATCCCAAGCACTTCAGTACCTGAAGTTAACTAACTTTCCTCCCCCTCATGGACAATTTCCAACCCCTGGGAAAAAGCAACATCTCCTCTCTGAAGTCGGAAGCAGCAGTTTGTCAGGGAATGCACAGAAGGTCCTTGTGGGGCCCAGGCTATTTGTTCTTCAGGTGCAGAAACTCCACCTCCAGTTGTGGGAAAGAATTTTAATTTCCTTCCCGCTGAGCAGGAAGAAACGTCTTTTAAAGTGAGTATCCTTGCTTTGTTTCTCATAATTAAAGACTTTTATTCAACTTGGTTAAACTTAAAGGGTTTTCTTGGGGTTTTCAAAAACATTTTTATTTTGAGCATTGTAGGGATATGCAGGTGATGAAGAGGAGTAAGGTCTCTGCCCCCATGGAGCTTACAGGCCAGTGATGTGTAAGGTCTCTCCTCCTCTGTGATGTATTTCACTTATGTAAGCAACACTATGAGAGTAGTTCCACTAACAGCTCCTATATTGAAATTTTAAGTTAGAAAGCTGCCGGAGTGTGCTGCCACGTGCCCTTGATCCCAGTAATTTGGGGGGGGCCACAGCAGGAGGATGGCTTGAAGCCAACAGTAGGATACCAGCTCAGTAATAAAGCAAGACCCTATCTTTTCAAAAAATAAAAATAAAAATTATCTGGGCCTGGTGGCACACATCCATATTGCTAGCTACTCAGAAGGCTGATGCAGGAGAATCATTTTAGCTTAAGACTTTGAGTCTACAGTGAGCTTTGATTGTGCCACTGTACTCCAGCCTGGGGAACAGAGCAGGGTCTTATCTCTGACAAAAAAAAAGGCCATATTTGTTGGAAAGGTGTATTGAGAAAGGAAGTTCCAAATACATTTTGTAGATGACATAGAACAAATGTTTCATTTTAAAATTAGTTAGAATGAGAAATGTGATTGCTTTATCTAATGTATACACAGTTATTTGTTTACTTTTCAGCTGTCTTTATTGGTCATATGAGCCTGGCAGCCAAGTGCATAGAGGATCATGAAAGGTTTGCAATGATTCGATTTGATTTGTCCAACAGAGACACTGGTATGTCCATTCTTAGTAACATGTAAATCTAATACCTGAGCAGGCTAGAACTATATTGCCAAGGAAAAGTAGTAATATTGCCAGGGCTAGAGAAGACGTGGAAAATACATGAACAAAATCACCCTCTTTCAAAGTTGTGTACCCACTCAGAGGTCAAATCTCCCGATCCCAATGCAGTAATTACATCAACAATTTTGACCTCTTTGACAAAGGGTACTCTATAGCATGCTTGGCAGAGCTATTAGAGGAGAAAGTGTTGGGGACAAGGGAGGGCATTTTCTATGCTGCTGCCCAAGGTCCTGAAAGTTGCTTTTGTTATGGTATGGCTCATTCTAACAATTCTGGGATAACAGTGGCTCATGTTCAATCTTGTCCTGGAAATCTTGAACCAAGTGACAAAAAGGCAAAGATGGTGAATGAAAAGGAAAAGAAGGCAAAGAAAAAGGAGAGAGAAAATGGAGAGAAGGAAGATGGGACATGGCCTTTAAAGGTGGTCAGGGAAAAAATAGAGTCCCTGATTTCTTAAGCATGTTCACTTAATAGCAGTTATCAACAAGGAAAATGTCTTTTACTTTGAGATGTTTGGTATCTCAGTTTTTTCAGGCTTTTTAACAAAATGCTTTAGACTTAATGTCTTATAAACAACAGAACTTTAATTCTCACTGTTGTCAAAGCTGAGAAGTCTGAGACCTAGGCACTGGGACATTTTGCATCTGGTGGCAGCCTGCTCCTTCATAGATGGCAGTTTCCTTCTCACTGTAAACTCACATGGTAAAAGAGGAGGTGAGGGATCTCTCCAGGGTCTCTTTTATAAGGTCACTAATCACATGCCCTTATGAGCTAATCACTTGCCAAAGGTCCTACCTCCTAATACTATCACCTTGGGCATTAGAATTTTAACAAATGAATTCTCAGGGAAAATAAATCCAATTTCATTGGATGATGCTAAAGGTTGGGCTTACTAGAAAGCAGGCTCCAAGACAAAGAGTAACATGCAGAATACTCTGAAGTCAAGCCCTTGAAGTCAACACCTGCTGAGAAAGAAAAGATGCAGCATAACAGAAGAAGAATTCAAACTGCAATGGTCTCTTAAAAGCCTTAGCTGCTCCCACAGGAAATGAAGGAGCCAGGATGACCTTCCAGATTTCTCTTAAATAAATTTGGGATAAAACTAAATAAAGTTTAGGAAGTACTCTCACATTTATCAGTCATTAAATCTAGGTTGTCTTGGAAAGTTGCATGGCCTTGAGTGAGGCTTTCTATGACTGAGATAATCCATGGAAAGGCCTATTGCTGGGACTAAAGTACTTTCCAGAAGGAAGGTCTAGTTGGTCCATTCAGTGTCCACATGGAGGGTCATGTGCCATGTTATTCCCCAAGCTATGCTTTTATATAAGCATAAGACCTCCTGACTCAACTGATGGCAATGGTGTGTATCTCTTTTTGTATTCATGTTCTACATTGCATTGAGTCAGTAGCTTTCTCCTCCTAATTCCCCACGCTCTATCCTCATACAACTAATCCCTTATACACATTTTATCCCACCAGCCATTTGGTGCTTCCACACCACCTCCAGATTTCCAAACCTTCTCTTTTCCTGATTCACTGTCTTGACTCCTTCTTTTGGAGATGATAACAATTTTCAAGACATTTTTAAACTATCCCCTTTCCTTTTCTTTCTTTCTTTTCTTTTCTTTCTTTTTTTTTTTTTTTTTTGCATAGAGAAACTTGGGACAGATCTTAGGGACTAAACAAATATTTTTGCATTCATTTGAAATAAACATGGGAAGAAGAGTACCAAAGAGCAATTTAGGAGAGAAAAAAAAATGGGGGGATAAGTGTAAAGATATCAAAAGAGGCAATATAATAATGCCTAGTTTTATAATTTCAGAATAACTAGTTTGGCAGAATAAAAGACAAAGCAAAGAGGAGGTTTTTGCAGGTTGCCCACTGCTCTATCCAATAGAGTCCTTTAAAACAAAGTCATCTGATTTGTATCCCTTAGTCCACTCCATGGAAGTAGGTGCCAGAATCCTGGCACTCTCCCCCATCTTGTTCCAGAGGTTGGTTATACCTCATGACAAGCTGCCTACTTCTAATCTTCTATCTCCTTGTCCACTTATGGTCGTACGTCATTATTTGGACAAGTTAATTGGCACCACTTAGTCAGTTATAAAGTAATACAATTTCTCAGGTTTGGTCTCCTCGATGGATACTAGTAAGAGTGTAAGAAGTGGGTGCAGGGAATTTCTTTACTTGTGATTTAAATACTTTCTTGGGCTATCTTTACAAGACAGGTAAGTTCCACAAGGGCAGGGACTACAACACTGTTTTGCTCACCATTTTATTGCTGGTGCCTAGGATGATGTCTGGTACCACGGAGCTGCTCAGTGTGTCAGGTTGATGGGTGATGCTTCAGATATGTGCCGATGAACATCTGCATAATCTGGTCTGTAGTGGAGACTCTGTGCTTCAGCCCTTCCCATGAGGAAGCATTTACCATGCCCATATCATTCTGTCTATGAACACCAGGAGAAAGCAGCTAGTCCTTCCTCTTATCTTTACAGAGCAAGTGCCATCTGCCAGGACTCTGAGTCCTGGATAACAAGCAGTTAACACTGAGGGAGGAAGAAAGGAGAAGACAATGGAGGCATGGTCTTCATTTCCAGGGGCATCTGCTTCCCCAAATGAAACATTTGGAAGTTTTTTGAGGGCTTGTGAAGGGAGCTCTGAGCTCTAAACTACAACATGTGAAGTGAGGTTATTTAAATTCTGATCTAACTGTGTGGCCTATCTTCATGCCTGCATTAAAATTGCTCAGGCTTTGACCATCCCACCCCCATCATTTTGTTTGGATTAGCTGAAGGCTCCACTTGTGTGGTACGTTTTGATTTTGTCTGACACAGTGTTCCCATCCCATCCTCCCTCAAGTAGGTCTGGAGGAAAAAATGTACTTAGCTGAGAAGTCACAATCTCTGCTTTTTTATGCTTCCAAGGAAACTTAACAGGAAATGGCTTTGCCTTGCCATATTTAGGATAAAGTGCAGTGCAGATTCAGAAAGTTTCCCTCCAGTTACATTTTACACAGAAAACTCAATGACAGATGCAAAGAAAGGAGTGATCTCAGAATACAATTCTATGCTTCCAGGGTGTGATGAAAGCTTTCCTTTTGATAGATGAGAGAATTAATTCCTGGCGAGGGAAAAGGTTTTACTTGAAACCACACAGTGAACTACTGATGATTTAAGAACCCGGACTGGAAACTAATTTCCTTGTTACTATTTGGCATGAAATAGAAGTTAAGCTAAAACATAGTCTATGGATCCATAAAGTTGTAGACTTTCATTTTTAAGTCTATGATTCTAATCAGTGACCAAAAATATAGTTTCTCATGTTTGGTGTCCTGGATGGATGCTAGTAAGAGTATTAGGGGTGGGTGCAGGAAAAAAGGTGGGAAATGTGAGCTGGGACAATCATGGCTGAGGAAGCCCTATGGGTTCAATAAAGAGGAAAGCAGTAAAGGTAAGATCATGTTGTTCTAGATTTACAAGACACTCATAGGATGTTTCTTTCTGCAATTTGGAGATTGCCTTGTTTTCACTGTCTTTAGTGCAAGAAGACCTAGAGCAACAGAGAAATATTAAACGCACATTTATGCTTTTTGTTGTTTTCATTCTAGGGGAACAATGAAACACAGTCCAGAATGGTGAGTAGTGGAAGCATCTAAAAGATGAACCAAACTTTAACTAGGACCTCTATGCAGGACACATGGGGCTTGTGCCCCAGCCATGCTGTAGGGAATCTTCTATAAAGCTGATAAGAAGAAAGTCAGGAAAGCACATTAGCTTTCTCCACATTTGGGAGGCAATAGGAGGGTAAGAATAAAGGCAGAGATGGATTCAAGGTGAGAGCATTAATTTCTAAGAGTGTTCCAGAAACTTTCAAAGCCCTGATTCACGACGAATGGCCCATTGGCAGGCCACACATGCAGATTTTGATCCATCTCAGTCCCAGCAGAAATCCTATTATGAAGGAAGCTTCAGCACCTCTCACTGGGAGATGGGAAAGGCTAGGAATTATGTTGAGCTTCCAAGCACAAGGAAGATCCAGAGTGCCAGGGATGGCGATATCGTCTGTGTGGTAAAATGGGAGTGTCTTAATCCCCCCACCCTTTCTGGTATGCTGAGCTATTCTCATTAAGCAGCAATATCCTTAGTAACTACTACTGTAGTTCATCTGAACACCCTTCAACATACTAGAAAATATCAATGTGTGAGGCATTTTATATGCATCGTGTCTGATCCTAGCAACAATCTTGAGATGCAGATATTATCAAATGGATATTCTATAGAAAAAGACAATGGAGCCTCAAAGAAGTGAAAATATTTAGCTTGGGGTCATACATTCACAAGGCTAAGTAGCTGTGTAGCTTGATGGTTAAGTACACAGACTCTGGAAACAGAATACTTGGGAACAGGTTCAAGTTGTAGCTTTGCTGCTTAGTTGGGGGAAGGTGAGCTGAGATAGGTGTAAGGCCCCAATTGACCTTCACCTGCTAATGTGCATGGACTTCTTTAACCTCCTCCCTTTGATTAATTTGCTTCTAACCTACAGATTATGGCAACACAGTGGGACTGTCATTTTGCTGATGATGTTACAAAAGATTATGGCTTCCCTCTTACAAGTAGGCTGTCTCTACTTTTGGTTTTGATGAACCAAGTTGCCATGTGAGGGAGGTCCTTGTGGTAAAGAATCGAGAATGACTTACAGCCAAGAGCCAAAGAAGAACCAGGGCTTCAGTCCAATAGCCCATGAGGAACAGAAGTCTGCAAACAACTGTTATGAGTTAACATGAAAACAGATGTCCGTCCAGCCTTCCTTCAGATGTAACCCAATTTTCAGAAGACACTTTGATCATTGCCTGCCATGGTTTATGTCAGTGTCCACTAAAACTCATGTGGAAATTTGATCCTAAATGTAGCAGTGTTGGAATGTGGGGTTTAGTGGGAGGTGTTTGGGTCATGGGGGAAGACCCCGCATGAATGGCTTTCTACTGTTCTCAAGTAGTAGGTTTTCACTCTTGCAAGAGTAGATTGTTATAAAGCCAAGATGGCCCTTGGGTTTTGTCTCTTTGCACATGTCCACTTCCCCTTTAACCTCCTTTACCTTAGACACAGCACAAAAGTCCTCACCAAAAGCCAGGGCCATGTCCTGGAACTTCCCGCCCTGTAGAATCATAAGCTGCTAAACCTCTTTTGTTTATAAATTGCTTTGTCTCACATATTCTGTTATAGCAATAGAAAATGGCATAAGATACTCTTGAGAGAAACTATGAGCAGAAGGCCCAGAGAAGCCATGTTCTGATTCCTGACCCACAGGAAATGTAGCAGAAATAAATATGCATCGTCTTAAACTATAAATTTTAGGGTAATATTTTATACAACAATTAGATAACTGATACAGGAAACTTGGAAAAATTATTTAACTTCTCTTTGCCCAGTTTCTTTACTATTAAAATGGACATAATAATCACAATCATTTATAGCATTTCTAGGAGGATTCTATAAGAATACACATATATACACACACACACACGTAGCTTGACAGTTGGTAAATCCCATTTAAGTTTAAAAGCAGCCAAGCTAAGATTCAAGAGTCAAACCTGAGTCTGGCAGCTGCCCAAGCTCTGTGGTAGGCTCTCTCTTTCACCATGCCTGTGCATGAGAAACCTGCCTTTATCATTGACTTTACGGCTTATTATACTGTCATGTTTTATCTCTTGCAGGATTGCTAAATTTACCTTGTTCCTGACTCAGTGCTGTCTTCAATTCCTAAACCCATTCTTGACCTTTGAACCAAACAGGAACTGACTTTTCCATTCTACAGATTGATATCTTTTGTCGGTCTTCACTTTGTTCTTGGATTCCGGTATCTTGTGCCCAGATTAATTCACATTCATTTTCACTGAGCTTAGAACTATAGATATATCCCACTTAATGACATTTTGGTCAATGATGGGCCATGTATAAGATGGTCATCCCATATGATTATAATACTGCATTTTTACTGTACTCTTTCCTATGTTGAGATATGTTTCAATACATGTTTTCTTACTATTGTACCAAAGGTGCCTGCAGTATTCAGTATGGTGACACACTGTCCAAGTTTGTAGCTTAGCACAGGTGAGGAGGAGGGCAAACCCCCTAGGCTTGGATAAGTATGCTCTATGATCTTCGCACAAGGAAGAAGTCACCTTGCAGTTCTCAGAAGGTATTCCATAATTTTCCAATAAATGGCTATGTATAAGGACCTGGAAGTAGTATCTGGGAAAGCTGGAAAGAACAATTATTAAAGACAGGGAGATGTGTCTCATTCCAGTTCTTCCTGAAATGAAGTTATTTTTACCAGTTTCTACATCTCAGTTTATCAGGTGTGGCCTGGGAATTATAACTCTTATCTCATGGAGATAGCATAAGCATTAAATAAGAGGATGATAGAATAGTGGTCATTAAGTAGGCACCTGGTAAATGCTCATCTTTCCCTTTTATGCCTCAGCCCTAATGTTCCACATCTTTTGCTGTAAATGCTTTAGGCAATGGCCATGGGAAGGATTAGAGCATCACTCACTCTTAGTCATGAACTTGTTTCCCATTCCTCCTTGACCTCTTTCCCAATGGAATTACTATTTCTACTTGGGAAAAAATTAGCCAGCTTCACAAAATCAGTCCTTCAGACTTCCTGAATATGCGTGAGGCTTCTAGAGCAAAATATCACTCTGTTTTACAATCTCCACTGCCCTCCCTCCTATTCTCATTTCATCCCTGAGGCATGGGGTCCCTCCCCTTCACTTTCATCTTTATTCCAAGTACTTGCTTGTTAAGTCTTTAAGACATAGACATATAACCACCAGTGTCCCCGATTTTCTGATTTAATCAACCCCATTACCATGTAATTTTTCCTCCATTTCTTCCACAAGTCTCTCTAAGCCTTAGTTCCCTCATCCATAAAATGAGGTTAGAATTCCTATTTTTGGAGCATAATGATAATGTACATAAAATGCATTACCCAAAGGACTGGATTTAGGATTATTATTATCTTAAATAAAGGCCATACAAAGCTAAATCATTATTTATCTTTGAGAAGGTTTCACTATGCATACATTGGTAAATTTTAAAAAATCCTATTACTTATTCCCCCTAAATCAGCTATTCTTCAGGATGTCAATGATGCTGAGGGGATAGGTGTGGCCCTTTGAGGGTAGACCAGTGGGAAACTGCGCATGTCAGACCAATCCAGGCTTCAAAGTCAATGGACATTGTAGTAGCTCAGTTCCTTGACCTTACTGACTCAGTTTCCTCATCTGTACAATTGTGGCAATGCATACAATCTAGCAAGAATTTTGTATGCATAAACTATCTGTCATATCCAAGAGAGTCATTATGTTAGCTCTCTTTCCCCAGAAACACGATCTTTTCAACATAATTCATTCTTAATTATTGAAGATGGTACTTGTCTTATTTTGGCTGATGTGGGGTTTTATAATGTTAATATTTTTCTCTGAATGAAGGCTGCCTTAGGTCAACACAATACATGAGCTAAAACATGGACAACCCAACCCCCTCACCACTCTGCCTCCTCCTGTCACCCCAGATTTGTTTCACATCGAGAAAAAAATCTTTCTTCAGTATTCAAAAGCCCAAGGCCAAAGGGTCTTTAAAGGAAAGTCAAATCCCTTTATACTTTGCCAGAGAACTTTCCCACAAAGAGGAAATTCTACAAATACTTAGATGACATCATCAAGAAAAGGCCCTTGTTCCCTTAGGGCCCAGCCTCCCTGGAAGATGGCAAGGGTTAGCAACAGAGAAACCCTGGGCCACTTGTCGGATTTGGCAAGCGGCAGCCAACAGCTGGTCTGGCCAGTTAATTAGCTCTGCACTCTGCTCCCATCCAGCCTTTACTGGCAAAGGCAGAAGCAAGCGGCTCTGGCCTGCTTTTCTCTTTCTATTAACAAAGCCCAGTGCCATTGGATTACCTTGGCCTCCAGCCAGGCCTGCACGCCCTTTGCCTGCCTGTGAGTTGCCATGGCGATGATGATGTGCCTTTTGCCAAGACAGCAGCTGGTGGATGGAAAGTCCATTACCTACCAAGCAGATTCACTACCTTCAAAGTGCAAATCTTTCTGGGAGAGGTAAGAGGAATGAGGAGTTGGGGTGGGTTTCAGACTCAGGAAACAAGGAGGGAGGGTTCTTCACACTTTTTGCTCCACATTCCCCCTTTTTCATTTTTGAACAAAAGATGATTATCTGCCTTCACTGGTTCAGATTCCCATCTGCTGAGCACATAGGCCCATCTCATGTCTTTTTGCAAAGAGAAGCAATAAACAATTTAGTCTTTGTCTTTGGTTCAAGAAACACGCTGTCTGTCCCCAGCATCTTGAGGCTGGACACAGTGCCATCCACACCACACAGCAGGGCTTCAGTGGAAAAAGGGGTCTTAGTTTGTTCTGTGTTTCTATAACAGAACATCAGAGACTGGGCAATTTATAAAGAAAAGAAAAACTTATTTCTTACAAGAGATTACAAAGTACAGGACAAGGGACTGAATCTCGGGTGGTCCTTATGGCTGCATCATAACACAGCAGAGGATAAGGCATGATGAGAGGACAGGAGTGCACCACCCCAGGTCCCTCATCCTGGGGGCCCTAGTTATCTTATCCTAATTACTTCCCAATGGCTCCACCTCCAAATACCATCAACATATCAATGTAGGGATTTATTTTCCAATACATGAAATTTTGGGAACACATTCAAACCATAGCAAAAGTGTTTCTGGTAGAGAAAACAATTTATGGAAAGACAGAAAGGCAGTCCTCACAGGGAGACAATTGTGAAAACTTAGTAGAAAACCAGGATGGATGCTAAGTACCTATTATCACCTAAGGAGAAACCAAGCCAGGAAGGCATTCTGCCTTCTTGAATTTTAGGATACTGCTTTTTAATATTAAATTTTATTCATAAGGCATTTATTAAATACCTACTGTATGCAGACTTGGTATTTACTGCATTTTAAGCATCATTCCCTTTCTATCCTCCACATGTAGCAATTACTGAGACCATCTAGAGTAGATGACAAGGGGAATTTAGAAAGGCATTTCAGGGAGAAAAGGTGGGTTAATCTAGGAACCGAAGAAGAATGGAAGTGGGGAATAATGAGCACTTTGCATATTGTGAGTGAGGGAGCTATGGATGGAAGAGAGGGGAGGAGAGGAAGAGAGTCAAGGAGCAGGCTGTTTCCATAGATTAGAGGAGGACATATCAGAGAAATATGTGCTGAGGAATTTACATACTATTCTCCAGAAAGTAGGGAGCTAACAGAGGTTCTCAAGCCCACCCTAAAGTAACCAGTTACACTTTAAGATCGAAACTCACTGTGTCCGGCAGAATGAATTAGAACAAGACAAGAGAAAATGGGGTAGAGATAAGAAGGACCTGAAGCAGGACAATGTGGTGATAATGAAGGGGAAGCAGGTTCAAGACTTGTTTTGGTAATGATTCTACTTTACCATAATTATAGCTAACACAATGGGAGCCCTCTGTGCCTCAATGATCTCTGTTCTCTCTGTACATACTTTAGCTTGTACTCCAGCCATGTCACTGTCATCATTATTCCCATGCTGTCTCCATCCTCAAGGCTCACTTTCCAGATGAAAAAAATTGACTCTGAGGGGTTACTGTGATTGCACAGTGGGTAGTACTGGCAGTGTTGTGTTTTTGTTTCAATTCAGAGCAGTCTGATTCCAGATCTTTGGGTCTTAACCATTTTATGTACAATGCTGCCTCCCAAATTCTATTTAGAATGAGCTGAAAGATATTTCTGGGCCAGCAAATCTCATGATCTAAGGCAAAGGTTTGTTAGCAAACTTTTCTGTAAAGGGCCAGATAGTGAATGTTTTAGCCTTTGTGGCCATACAGTCTATGTTGCAAATACTCTGCCAATGTAGCATGAGAGCACCTGTAGAAATCACTAAGGGATATTTTTCAATAATCTTTTATACATGGGTCCCTACCAAAGTTTTGAGACAGACTGTGTTATCATCCATTATTTCACTTTCAAGAAAGACATTTGTTAGGATCTTTTCTGATTCCCCCGTTCAAATTTCAACTTGTTTAGATTATCAGGCTTGCTGGGAGGAGCTCGTTTCTTTCCATCAGCGTGGATTGTGTTTCTTGATTTTTGTGGGTCTCAAAACTTTTGTAATGATGCACTATAATCTGAGAGGTAGAAATTCATATCTAGAAAAAAAAAAAACTTTAGAATTCATGTAGTCCCAGGGATCTAAACCTGGGCAGATTGACTTAAGACCAGCCATATTAGGGAAGAACTAGGGATGATAGGCTATGGGGCTTATTGCTAGAGAAAATGGGGTGAACTTTGGAAGGAGTCATCATCATCAGTATACCTTTCAATTTTCTTGTAAAATCAGTAAACTCAACAAATTTTCTTGGTTTTGAAGTTATATAAAATTGGAATGAAAGCACATGGTAGGGGCCTCTGTGGTAGTACAACTGGGTCTATGAATGGCCTTTAGAAGACTTGGACATCTCCTGAGATTATGTGCAGAATTGCTTGGAGATGTACATGTTTGTAATCACATCCCCACCTCATTCCCTACCTGCAGATAAATATAATAGTGTAACTCAGTGGATGCAGATACCCATCCACCATGCTGAATTCAGGTAAACCTAAGTGCAAATATAGTATTCCCTATACCATGGTATCCCCCATGTTACATGGAGTGTGCTCCCCTCTCTTAGGTTGCATGTCTATAAAATGAGACTAAAATAATGCCAGTGATTTTTTGGATGGATATTGTTCTGAGGATTGAATTAAGTAAATCAATATGATGTAGATTAAATATAATTCATTATTACAGACCTTCCCCCCAAAATAAGGTAAGAATAAAGGGAGAGTATAGCCCTGTCAGGGAGAGGATAATGAGGAAAGACTAATGTGAATGCAAAGGTGTGCCACTTCTCCACAGATTGGACAATGCTGGGACAGACCCCCAAACTCCTAACCAGAAGTCCTCAGTGTATGAAATGTGTCTAACTCATCATTCAGCATTTGCCTACTGGCCACCTCTTCAATGAAGGCTTAAGTGTACTCCTCTTCATCTCCAGGGAATTGCTCTCTCCTCGTTATGTGTTGCCATTGCTCCCTTCACCAGACTTGCTAAGTCTGTTATGACTTGCTATCACACCTTAGTAAGTGTGTTGGATTACCTTCTCTCTGTTATTGGAATGTCCTTTAAGGTATGGGCTCTGTCTTATCCATCTTTGCATTCTCCTGACCTAGAATCATAGTTGGTGCAACATAAATTCCTGATTCATTTTAACTGATTAAATAAATAAATCCACACATAAAATTTATGAAAGAGAGGAAGTGCTGTGTTTTAAGGTCAGGGTGAGACCTGAGGAAAAATCAGGACTGTGCTGTCATGAACTCCTTGACAGTATAATGAAACTATCGCGTGACTCCCACCCCAGCTAGAGGTTGAAATGAAGGCCGACGTGAACTTGTGTTCTGCTAAGAATAATACCTACAAGATAGCAATGTTTGGAATAAGCCTGTCTCTGGAAAGGTTCCTAAGCCTTGTAATTTTATTTTTATAGTCAGGGCCCCAGCATGTTTGACTTTTCAAATCCCCTTACTGAGATCCAAGGGTGTGTTTATAAAAGCTGTATCTTAAACTCGTTCCTTTGTGAGGTGCAAGTGGGTTGTGTACTCCTCTGTATAAACTGGCCCCATGGAGTGACACCGTGTGCTGCTCCTTGCAGGGTGTCTCTATTTGACATGCTGGAATGGAAAGAAAACATCATATAGGGTTAGTCATAAATGTTTTTCAGGAACCAAAGCCCTCTAACAACATAAATAACAATAACAACAGTTATTATAATAGTCCAAAGCCTCTGTTATGCAAGAGGCAAGATGCAACAGGAACTTAGCAGGAGAAACTAGATCAGTACTTGAAGAGCAAGGGAACAGTTAAGTAGATAGGAGCCAGGGACATTGGCCAGGGTTGAAAAACCAAACAAAAAATAGGTTGTAACATAAAGTTAAAAGAATCAGAACCTATTTCGGATTCAGAAAGGGCTACCAGGGTATCAAATTTATTGGATTCCAATGTGGTCTGGTTAAGACTATTTAGATCCAGATAGAGCCCTGTTACCACAAATACAGTATGGTGGTTTTATAATATGTTGACTTGGCTAAGCTGAACTACATTTCCCAGAATTCTTTTCTAGCATTTTTATGGATAGTGTGAGCCAAAACGGAGATTCATGCACAATACTTTAAGGGCATTGGCATGCCTTTGTAGATGACACAGGTTGTCACTTATCTGCTGGCTTACTTTCTCAGCATGGGAGAATGGTGGGGATGGCATCTGCCCCAGCTAGCCCTGGTTCCTTCTTCAGGCTTCTCGATCACCTGCTCTTGGATTTCAATTTGTGCTTGTCTTTCCTACTTTAATCTATTTTTTGACCCTGAAATCTGCCTTGTGGGTTTGAAAGCTCAATCATTAGATGCGAAGACAATAGCCTTACAGAAACTACTTCATCAACCTCAAATTGGGCAAAGTCAAATCCCCTAACAATTCACATATATATAAGCATGTATATATGAATAGGGTCAATATATACTTCTTTGATACAATGGAAAATGAAAAGATCATGCATCTGAAATCAGAGAAATAGATCTGAATTCAAATCTCTTCTTACTCCTTGCTTTTAACCTCCTGTACAGAGTTTTTACCTTGATGACCCTGGAGTTTCTCATCTGTGATATGGGGATAATGCCTACTTCATAGTGCTGTAGTAAAGATTAAATAAAAGAAATATTCAAAGCACCTCACCTACATTAGGAGATCTATTATGATTGGGAGTGGGGTACTTTGTTCCCTATCAGTTTAGGGTAGCTTCTTTTTCTTCTAGTCCATAGAAACCAGCCTTATTAGCACACATGTGCAGTCCCTGGTATGTACTCCTCAGTTCATTTGTAATGAGTGGTCACTGGAAGTTGCCCACTTCCAGAAAGTAATGAAGATGAGGCTGGTTTGACTCAGGCCATGCTTACTTCCTCTGAAGTGAGTCACTGCAGACCATTTCCTCTTCACTGCAGGGGGATAAATGCCTCACTCCGAATGAACTGAGCACATGTGGCACAAGTCCTAATCCCCAAACATTTCCATATGGTCCACTGGCTCTGGATTCCCCAGTTCTGACTCTCCCTTCTTGCCTGTCTTGGTTTTCAGAGAGCTCGTGGGCCAAAGTTGCCAAAAAGGAAGATGATGACTTTGCAAGTCATCTTCATGAATCTTTGATGAGCCCTTAGATGAGTCTGCCAGTGTCTCCTCAGCATTTATACCAGCCAACCTCATCAGGATCCTGACACCAATGTCTTTGGACAGACATATTTTCTTGGCTTAGTGACGGATTATCATCTGAGCTAGTTTTCTGATGACAAGTCTTTCAATCAATAATTTCTCATTTATTTAACCAGGCAGAAGGCATAGAGAATGAGTTCAGGGAATTGTGAGTATCCAAACTTTATGGGTTAATTCACTGCAGAGGTGATAAGAAATAAGAGAAAAACCACCAGGGTGGGAATGAGAATGGAGAAATTCCAGTCCACATCTGTGTCATCCACATGGAAAGCCAGAAGGGCTCAGTATTCACTCTGTCATTGCCTCAATGAGAATTCAGGTTGAGTTAGTGAAAAGAGGACTAGACTACCAAGCAATACATAGTTTTGAATATTTATTATGCACCAAAGACTTCATAAGATTCTATGCAATAAATAAAATGAAAGATATGACCCCCATCTTCAGAGGAAAACTAAGAATGGCTATTTAAATATGATCATATAACATCAAGGCAATCACGTAACAGGTGACAAGGTAGAATGTGATGAGTTGTCATGTGATTTACACAGAAAATATGTGCCAAAAGAAGTAAAATAAAATGAAAGAAAAAGCAAAGAATTGTGAACCAACTGGTCTATGAGTTAAGAAGTTATGTTTATTCTTAATGAAGTATATGATTTGTATAAGCAAAGAAAAACATGAAAACCAAACAAGAAACTAGGCTCCCTGCCTCAGAATAGACAAATGGGTGTCGACAAGACTCTAGATATCTCAAAACCTCAGTTTTCTTACCCACCATATGGAGTTAATCAGGTTAATCTCAGAGGGGATGAACCTGAGTCTCTAATTAGTTGATGCTCCATGCTACTTTGAACAACACTTCACAGACAAAAGTCACTATCAATCAGCTTTGTTAAACAACAGCGATGGGTGTTCAGGGGCCTTGACAAGCAGAGTGAGAGGAACCCAAATAAGCACAAACTGTAGGATTTTCTCTCAAAAAGGTTTAACAATCATGTTGAGAAGATGCGGTTTGTAGCCGAGGCACTATTTTAGCAGTCGTACATGAAACAGTGTTGTTTGGACGCATTGCACATATACTAAATTAAAGCAAAATGAAGGTAGATAATCTGGCTCAAAGAACCAAACCAATATAAAAATCAGAGCATTTCAAAGCAAATCCTCATCCCCTTCTCCTGAGAAGAGTGAAACACTGAAAATTTATGCAAGGAGAAAAAAATGTGTGAAAATTTTCACCACAATCTCTTTTCTCACAAAGGCAAGTACTCAGTGTCTTTTTTTGCAAGTTTGCAAAATGACAAAAAGACTTGTCGGGCGGTTGGGAACAGATTGTCCCTTTGGCCCGAGTGGAAGGGGCTGAGGAGCTGACTGCTGAGTAAGAGACAAGTCTGAAGCACAGACATGATATTTTCATTTCGACTTTAGTGGTTTCAATCGGACGGCTAAGGCTTTTTATAGAATTATTGTTTTGGCTCTGAAATTTGAAAATCTGTTTTCAGTCAAGTGAGATCCTTGTCTATTGCAGGGTGATATTTCAAAAAGAAAAAATGGTACAGTTGACTTAGATGTTGGCACAGCAGCAGCCTCTTCTTCATGAAGTTTTAACTAGGTACTCTATAAGATGTTCAGTGGGTAAGGACTCATCCAAAGGAACCGACTTTTGATATGCTAGAGCATTGGCAGGTGTTCCAGGCTCTAGCCATGTCCTGCCCAGGTGGCACAAGTAACACCACCATGGACATAGCTGTTCCTGAACATGGAGGAGTTTGGGTTTTAAAAAGGTCTCCAGACTCATGATCTTACTGACACATACCACACACTTCCCCATACAAAGATATACACATTTTGTGTACATATTTTTCCAAACTTTTTTGGAGTTTTTTTTCCTCTATCACCTAGATTTTAAACTTACAAAACTTTTGGCATATATATTTTAATACTTCATGAGTTTGAGATTTATATTTTTCAAATATGGAATGCTCACTGTCATTATGCTAGTTTTGGAAAGCCCATTTTCCACATTAATTTGCAATGTCACCTCACCAATTTCTTCATTACATGTATATGTATATATACATATGTACATACATATATATATATACACGTAGAGAGAGAGAAAGAGAGAGAGAGAGTCTCAGTTTGTTGCCTTTGGTAGAGAGCATCATAGCTTATAGCAACTTCAATACATATACACATACAATACATATACAATACATATACACATACAATACATATGTATATGTATTGAAGTTGCTATATATGTTATGTATATGTATTGAAGTATACATATATATATACATACAAATAAATAATTATCTATTTGTTGAGAAAAGCCCGTAGCATAGGAGAGGGAATAAATTTTAAAATCAAAAGATCATTCATTATTAGATCCTAAAGTTTTCTACTCAGCTGCTTTTTTATTTGAGCAAGTTATCTAACATGTTTAAGCCTATTTTCTGAGTCTGGAAAGTAAAATGAAAAATATTACCTACTTTCATTTTTTCTAAAAATATTTATTGCTGTATCAGGCACTATCGTAAGCATCATTATAAAAAGTAAATGCAGGGTAGTGCCTGTGGCTCAAAAGGGTAGGGTGCTGGCCCCATATGCCGGAGGTGGCGGGTTCAAACCCAGCCCTGGCCAAAAAAAGAAAAAAAGAAAAAAAAGTAAATACAAGACATTTGCATATAGTAAGTGATGAATGAATTATAGGTAAGTACTCCACAGCCATGAGTGCTTTGGTTTTCTTCCTCTGCCAAGGGATCTTCTTTCCAGCCATTCTCAAACGTTTTCTTATTTTTAATTCAGGGCGATTTTTGCTTTATTACGGTGCCTTATGCTGTCATCTATTGCAACCATATCTAGTTTTTTTTTTTAAAGCTGACTTTTTTTTTTGTCCTACAAAGATTACTTTGATGGCCCTCTTAATGAAATTTGGAGGAAGGACAGAATTATTGTTTCCAATGTACGACACAGCATTTTTGTTAAGGCTGTTCTCTGAAAAACCATGTTATTAAAAAGTTGGCCACTGGTCAGGAAGTAGATATATTGAGCATAGGAAACCAGAGTTGTTTCTAGAAAAGAAAAAAAAATGACAGCCCTCATCTTTCTCCCTGTATTTTGAATTACAGAGTGTGCAAGGAAAGGAAGCGGATATCAGAGAGGACCACTGTGATCCACAATAGGGAAGAACTGCCAGGGTCCTGAGATAAAATTAGCTGCAACAAGTTTCACTGGTGATCTGTGATCCACTCAGAGCCCAAGACCACAATGGAGAGTTTCAGTAGAATCTGGGCTAGTTCAAGAAACCACCTTTCCACCCAGCCTGTCTAATAGATGTGCTGCATTTGAAGAACCATGTTTGAGTTCTGTTAAAATGCTGGCTGGAATCCAGGGGACCAGCATAGCAGTGAGTTTCAGGGCGTGATTATCAGGTGCTCCATGGCCTGTCTACAGTGGTGATACCACATGGATTGTGAGAAACCAATCAGTACATGATTAAACTGATCATCTGTGTATTCTCTTCCATATGTCATTAAAATAGAAATGAGTTCTCCAGTAGCTAAGCAAATTCCATGAGATCAAAGATAAAAGAAAAGAATAGCCAGAAATTTCAGATGGATATGCACACCTTCCTGCTAATGTGACATGAGAAATTTTTTTTAAAAAAAAATCAGATGTGATTGAATTTTAACAAAATTTCTAGAGCACGTAATCTCGCTCTTGAAGTAAACAGGTCTGTGGCAAGGGGAGAGTAGGGCTTTGGCCACACATAGCACACATTAGATGTGTTAAGATGCTTGAGGAAGTGAGTGTGTGCTTTGAAACTTATAAATAAATGTGTGGTGTTTGTAGCAAAATATAAGAATTAGGTTATAATTACAGCAACAGATTAAACAAGCCAGATGACACTTATGACCACAAACAACAAGATGTAGTCTAATAACTGGAGTGGACTCAGGTTGTAAAAACCACAGCTTCAGCTTGTGCCAACCTAAAGTTAGCTCAGGCCAATTCAGTCTTGGCTCCAGAGCACCAGGAGACACCACCTTTGATGAGCAAAATGTCACTGCAACAACTCAAGAAAAGCTAGTTGAAATCCCCTGAAGCATAGAACCAATGGTTTCTTTTTATATTTAGCCCCAGGAGCTCATGCCCTCATTCTTCAAAGGGAGCCAAAATTCAGTTCACAGCAGGATAAGTCAAAAGAACAGAATTTCCATCATAAACTGAGCCTATTTTCAGAGGCTGTTCATCTAACTCTGAAATGGTTTGATTTCTGTATTGCACTGAATAAGCAAATACCATTAACTCTCAAACAACATGGGCTGGAACTGCACAGGCACATCTATAAGTGAACTTTCTGCTACTTCTGGCACGCCTGAGACAGCAAGGCCAATCTCTCCTCTCCATCTGCCCCTTCAACATGAAGACAAAGATAATGAAGATCTTCATGATAATCCACTTCAACTTAATGAATAGTAAATACATTCTCCATTCCTTATAATTTTTTCAATAAGATTTATTTTCTCTAGATGACTTTATTGATAAATAGATATAACATGCAAATATGTGTTAATTGACTGTTTATATTACTGGTAAGGCTTTCAGTCAAGGGTAGGCTCTTAGCAGTTAAGTTCTGGGAGAACCAAATGCTATACAAGGATTTTTGCCTACATAAGATTTCAGTGCTCCTAATCCCACAGGCTATGCAACGATCAACTGTACATACAACCATACAGATTGGTAAGAATAGCCTGTATTCATTGATTTAATTTGGAAGGCCTTTTTCTTGAGTTCTTTGGACATGAAAGAAAGTGAAAATTTGGGCAGCCTGGGGACAGTTCTGACTCCATGCCCATAGTCCAATGGGTAAGTAGCTTTCTTTCTTTGGACATTCAATCCTTCACTTGTTAAACAGAGTTGCTATTTTCCCTATTTTGTTTCTGATTGAGATTATTATAAATCTTACTTTTCTGTTCCTAGTTAATCTGGCCAAAGGTTTATCAATTTTATTTATCTTTTCAAAGAACTAAATTTTGTTTAGTTAATCTTCTGAATGGTTTTTCTGTTCTCGATTTTATTTAATTCTGATATAATTTTGGTTATTTCTTTTCTTCTGCTGGATTTGAGATTGGATGGCTCTTCCTTTATCAATTCCTTGAGATGATTCATTATATTGTTTATTTGCACTCTTTAATATTTTTGGATGTGGATGTTTAATGCAATGAGTTTCCCTCTTAGGACTGCTTTTGCAATACCCTACAAGTTTTTATAGCATGTAGCTTCATTGTCATTTTGTTAAGAAATCTAATGATTTCCTTTTTAATTTCCTCCTTGACCCAGCTATTATTTAGCAAAATGTTTTTTAGGTCCCATGATTTCATGTGAAGATGTGTTTCTGTTAGAATTGACCTATACTTTTATTCTGTTGTATCTGTAAAAGTATGAGATATGGTTTCTATTCTTTTAAGTTTGTAGATTCGTGTCCTAGGATATGATTGATCTTGGAGAATAATCTGTGAACTGATGAGAAATTGTAGTTTGAAGCACACTGCTTTGGATAATAGTTCCCATATTGAAAAAAACTAAAAAACTGTGATATATAAAGCCTAATAAACATTGTAAATACCTGGGAGATGGCAAATTAAAATGGAGAGAGGAGGGAAAAGAAAGGAACACTGTCTCTTAAATAACCTACTGTCGCTCTGGACCTCTTCTGGGAGTTTTAACTATTGATGCTGGAGTCTCCCTTACGAATATAATTCCTTGTTTAGAAAAATACCTTGATAAATCATTTTGCATGGATGATGTAAGGCCTCAAAAAAGAATTCTGCAAGATAAATTAACAAGAAGTCGGTGTTGAAGTGGACATAAAGGGAAATAGAGACTCTAAATAACCTCACAGGAAATTGGATCCCACAGAGAGAAGTGACCAACAAGAAATTCAAGATGGTAGAGCAAAATAAAGACACTTTTATAAAAGAAAAAATAAATATTTCTAACTACTAAATTTATATTTTTAATTATTTTCATGTAAACCTTCAACTACCCCCAAATCTCTAGTAAAGATACATATTTAGTTAGTTTGAAAGAGATTGTTAAATACAAGGGAGCTAAGATGAAAATGAGAGGAGTAAGAAGCCAGAATTTAGAGCTAATACTACTAAGAAAATGTAAATATACCACTATCAATAAGTTGCAAGAAGCCAGAGCAGGATACAAGATACCCATCACTCATATGATACGTAATATGAACCAAGTTACTTAATATTTCTCATTGGACAACTGCTAAATAATAAATTACCATAAACATGGAGACTAAAACAACCCATAAACCTGTATTTATTATGTTATCATTTATAGGGGTCACAAATATAGGCATAACTTAGCTGGATCCTCTGCTTCAAAATGTCTCACATTGAGAGAAAAAGGTGGGGATAAGGCATTGTTTTCAAGAAATTGTCTCATGTGTTCTGGGAGGCTGGCAGATCTGAAATTTGTAGGAAATAATGGCAATATGGAAATTCTGCAACAGTTGAGGTCGCAGTACTGTTTCCAAATGGCAAAGGCAACAAATAGAAAATTTAAGCAGCTTTTGATGATGTAATTTTGAGGAGAATTCCTTCTTTGCAGGGAGTACGAGGTGGGAGGACATCAGTCTTCACTCTTAAGACCTTTGACTGACTGGATGCACCTTATCCACATTATGGAGTATGATCTGATTTACTCAAAGTTTAGCTACTTGAATGTTAATCTTTACACAAAGATTAATGGATAAAATTACAATCACATGAAATAATAGCTTCACATCAGTATCTAGGTTTATGCTTAACCAAACAATTGAGCACCATTGCCAAGCCAAGTTAATATATAATATTAACCACCATTGGCTGAAATGAAGATACTGGCTAGGGCTGGAGTCTCATCTGAATGCTCAAACAGGAAGATTTCCTTCTAAGCCCATCAGGTTATTGGCAGGATTCAGTTCTTTGCATGTAGTTGTATTGATGGCTGAAATTCCTTGCTGGCTATGGGCAGGATGTTGTTCTTGGTCCTTTGCCATATGGGCCTCTCCATGCAATAGCTTCCTGCAATAATTTATCAAGGAAGAATCTGTTAGCAGAACAGAAGTCATAATCACAGCTGTCCTTCTCAAACAAGTGATATTCTATTGATTAGCAACAAGTTATTAAACTATGCCACAACCAAAAAAAGTAAATACACAATGGCATGAACACCAGCAGGTAAGTATCATCTTAGACTTTGCCTATCACAGACCACTTATTACTGTTTCTGGTAAATCATTTTATGGGGAGTTTCATAACCTGTTCATGAGATAGTCAATTCTATTACAATTTTGCACACATACAAATAAAAGTTCAGACAGCTTTCCTATCTAGATCAACATAATACATTAAGTAAAAAGCAAAACTGATAATCAGGTTGCATCTATTTGCTACAAAAGAGCAGTATCCCTTACTGTAATGAAACGGAGTGGGAAATTTAAAAAACATTTCACTAAGGGACTTCGATAATATGCTTTCTTCTCTGTTTCAAAGTTTTCCTGACCCCCTTACTGTAAAATGGATTATGGCTTCTTTTTTTTGGTTCGGTAGTAATTTCTATGGGAAAGACAACACTCTTTTTTGGGCCAATACCATGCTGTTTTATTTGTAATACAGTGTAATTAAGGTCTGGTAGGCTGATGTTCTCAGCTTTGTTCTTATTACTAAGTATTGCCTTGGTTGGCTATATGGGTTTTTTCCTGGTTCCATACAAAACAAATAATTATTTATTACAAATCTTGATGATGATGATGGTATTTTTTTCTTTTTTCTTTTTTTTAAATTAAATCACAGCTGATTTAATTAATGCAATCATGGGGTACAATGTGCTGGTTTTACATACAATTTGAAATGCTTTCATCAAACTGGTCAACATAGCCATCATGGCATTTTCTTAGTTATTGTGTTAAGACATTTGTATTCTACACCTAGTAAATTTCACATGTACCTTTGTAAGGTGCACTGTAGATGTGGTCCCACCAATTATTCTCTGTCCACCCATCCTCCCCCCTCCCCTCCCCTTCCTCTCCCCTTTACCCTTCTTCTTGGTCTATAATTGGCTTGTAGCTTTCATAAGAAAGCTATAAATTGGTTTCGTAGTAAGACTCAGTACATTGGATACTTTTTCTTCCATTCTTGAGATACTTTGCTAAGAAGACTATGTTCCAGCTCCATCCATGTAAAGGAGGTAAAGTCTCCGTCTTTCTTTAAGGCTGTATAATATTCCATGGTGTACATATACCACAGTTTATTGATCCATTCATGGGTCAATGGGCACTTGGGCTTCTTCCATGACTTAGCAATTATGAATTGGGCTGCAATAAACATTCTGGTCATATAGCTTTCTTATAATGTGATTTTTGGTCTTCTGGATATATACCTAGTAGAGGACTGTATGGCAGGTCTATTTTTGGATCTCTAAGTGTCCTCCAAACATCTTTCCAAAAGGAACATATTAGTTTGCATTCCCACCAGCAATGTAGAAGTGCTCCCTTTTCTCCACATCCACGCCAACATCTCTGGTTTTGGGATTTTGTGATGTGGGCTAATCTTACTGGAGTTAGATGATATCTCAAAGTACTTTTGATTTGCATTTCTCTGATGATTAAGCATGATGAGCATTTTTTCATGTGTCTGTAAGCTGTGTGTCTGTCTTCTTCAGAGAAGTTTCTCTTCAAGTCCCTTTTCCAACCTGAGATGGGATCACTTGTTCTTTTCTTGATAATACATTTGAGTTCTCTGTGGATTCTGGTTATTAAACCTTTGTCAGAGACATAACCTGCAAATATCTTCTCCCATTCTGAGGGCTGTCTGCTTGCTTTACTTACTTTGTTTTTGACTGTGCAGAAGCTTTAGTTTGATCAGGTCCCAGTAGTGTATTTTTGATGTTGCTTCAATTGTCCGAGGGGTTCTCCTCATAAAATATTCCCCCAGGCTGATTTCTTCAAAAGTTTTCCCTGCACTTTCTTCTAGTACTTTTATAGTTTCATGTCTTAATTTTAAATCTTTAATCCAGTGAGAGTCTATCTTAGTTAATGGTGAGAGGTGTGCATCCGGTTTCAGTCTTCTACAGGTCACCAGCCAGTTCACCCAGCACCATTTGGTCAATAGGGAATCTTTTCCCTACTGAAAGTTTTTAATTGGTTTCTCAAAGATTGAATAATGATAAGTAGCTGGGTTCATCTCTTGGTTCTCTATTCTATTCCATACAGCTACTTCTCTGTTTTTGTGCTAGTACCATGCTGTTTTGATCACTATTGATTTACAGTATAGGTCTGATAGCATAATTCTTCCTGCTTTGATTTTACTTCTAAGTAATATCCTTGCTATTCAAGGTATTTTCTGATTCCATATAAAATGAAGTATTTTTTTTTTCAAGATCTTTAAAGTATGACAGTGGAGCTTTAATAGGCATTACATTAAAGTTGTATATTGCTTTGGGTAGTATGGACATTTTAACAATGTTGATTCTTCTGAGCCATGAGCATGGTATGTTTTTCCATTTGTTAACATCTTCAACTATTTCTTTTCTTAGAGTTTCATAGTTTATAGAGAATCTTTCATGTCCTTTGTTAGGTAAACTCCCAAATATTTCATCTTCTTTGGCACTACTGTGAACAAAATAGAGTCCTTGACTGTTTTTTCAGCTTGACTATTATTTGTATGACAAATGGTGCTGGATGAACTGGGCCGAGTTTGAACCCACCAGTCCCAGTGCATGTGGCTGGAGCCCTAACCATCGAACTATGCGTTCTCAGCCTAGATATTTTCATATTATCAATTGGACAAAATCTTGATAATTAGAATTCACAGAGAACTCAAATTAGTCAACCAAAAAAGAGCCAACAATCCCATATATCAATGGGTAAAATAGATGAAATAACCTTCTCTAAAGAAGGCAGACAAATTACTAAGAAGCGTATGAAAAAATGCTCATCATCCCTAATCATCAGAAAAATGCAAATCAAAACCACCCTGAGATATCATCTAACCCCAGTGAGAATGGCCCACATCACAAAATCTCAAAGCTGTAGATGCTGGCACAGATGTGGAGAGAAGGGAACACTTTTGCACTGCTGGTGGGTCTGCAAATTAATACAAGCTTTTTGGAAGGAAGCTTTGAGAATCCTCAAAGAACTCAAATTAGACCTTCCATTTGATCCTGAAATCCCATTATGGGGAATCTGTTGAGAAGAAAAAAAATCATTTTATAATAAGGATATTTGCACTAGACTATTTATCATAGTTCAATTTACAATTGCCACATTGTAGAAACAACCTAAATGCCCACCAATCCAGGAATGGATTAACAAGTTGCGGCATGTTTATACCATGGAATACTATTCAGTTATTAAAAGAGATGAAGACTTTACATCTTTTATACTAACCTAGATGGAGGTTGAATAACATTCTTCTCAGTAAAGCATCACAAGAATGGAGAAGCAAGAATCTAATGTACTCAATTCTGGGCACTTGGGCAGTTGATGTCCTAGTACATGGTGGACAGTGGAGAAATAGGGAAGTAGAAAGAGGGAAAGAGGGAGGGGATTGGGCGGTCACTGTATGTGACACACCCCTTGGGGATGGGGCACAATTCTAAGAGGGAATTTACCTAACAAATGCAATCAGTGTAACCTGGTTCTTTGTATCCTCAATGAATCCCCAACAATTAAAAAAAAATCAAAAGAAAGACAATATTCATTACCTTTTCTCAAATTTTAGTACTCCAAAAAATCCTTGACTTCCTCAGATATTTCTTTTCTTCTAGAGACCAGCAATTATATCTGCCCTGGGGAGTATGGGAAGAGTTTTCTCAGGATTTCTCCTCATTTTTTATTTTTCTGCTTTTAATTTCCCAACTTTATCATCGCATAAGAATCTTTGATGTCTCTTTCTGTTGCATGCATTTGCCTAATTTTTTGAGCCCCTGGTCATCTGACCCTATAAAGCTAGAGCCATCATGCTTTGCTGACAGACTAAACCTTACCTCATTCTTTGTAACCACTCTTACCTCTTGAGAAGGGAAATAATCTCATGACCTAATCATCCCTAATGAGGAAAGTCAAGCTCTGGATCCTACATCAAGTAGTGTCCTAGGTTCTAAATTCTCCCTCCAAGATATGCATTTTGTAAATTATTTTCATAATGTACTGCATACCTCATATGCTTGTTTCAGTAGGAGTGAGGTCCCCACACTGAACCATTCTAGGGTTTCGGAGGACCAGAGTTATGATTCTGAACCCAAGTCATTGTAGTTAGGTTTTCTTCACATTTTTCCACACCACCAGTTATTGTTTTAGTCTCTTATTTTTTTATTCCTTAATCATTATTCAAATGCTGCTCTTCTTAGGTCGAGTACAGAAGACATACAAATTTGTGACATTTCCTCTGGGTGATACATCAGAAAACATAAATGTGAAATGTCTAGTTTATATACTTAGATTACTTATTACAAATTTTGGATACAAAGAAAGAAAATATTAGGCCATACATCTAAAGGTAAAGAAAAAAATGAGAATTTGAAGAATAAGGTATTCCTGTAGTTCCCCGACATCCCCATAGAACCAACCCAAAAGTAAACTATGATTACTTTTAGGCTATACTTCCATACTTTTGCCTAGATGTCAGTGCAACAGACCATCTCTCTCTCTTCAAGTATCTTCTGGTGACCCACATTACAGACAATATTGAGTCCAAACTGCGTAGGCTTGTATTCCTGGGTTTCCATAATCTTATGCAAGCAATTTTTTTTCTAATCATATTTCCAAGTCTGGGCATGATAACCCCTTCTCATTCTTTGTAACAATGGCCTTCCCCTAATTTTTAGCCTATTAAACTTGATCAAAGATCTTTTTATGCATAACCAGTAACATCACATTCCTAGATAGCACTTCCTTTCCCTTTAGTCGGTGAAATGGTCTCTGATCTATCATCCTCAGCACATTGTTATATTTAGCCAAGCATATATTTCATTCTTTCATGCAGTGTTTTTCAATCTTTTTTGTCTCATAGCACCCCTAAAGCTATAGTTAAACTTCTGAGTCACACTTAGTTTATGTTGATTAAAAAAAGTAAAAACAGAATATGCTTAATGTGTTTTGAGCTTCTTTCAAAAATAATTTAATTAATGATCTTTAAAACTTTTTGTGGCACACCTAAGATCCTCTCATGACACACTGGTGTGCCATGGCACACTGATTGAAATCATCATCTATCATGAGATATGGCTCATTGTATACATGCCTTCTTCATGAGAAGAAGATCATGAGATATGGCTCATTGTATACATGCCTTCTTCCCTTAGTATTTCAGAACACTTTAAAATGTATGATGTGCTGTGTATACTTTGCTGTGTTCTCATCCTCGGGTTCTATTCACACTTCACTGAATGAGGCTTAGTTAGGGATAAAATGAGATTGAAGATAGAATGTAGATATTTGGAATCAGACATAGTAGCATTTAAAAATAGGTTCTAGCATCTGCTAATGAGTTGATGGGAGAAGTTAGTTAGCCACCAAGTCTTGGTTTCCTAATCTATCAAGTGAAAATATTATAATGTTCCTTGCCTGAGAGCCTTTTTTTTTTTTTTTGGTAAATATTGACTAGTATTAAATACATTTAAAAATTGGCACAACGTAGGCAAGTGATTCATTTTTCTTTCCCAAACCTCCCATTCATAAAACCAAACCCATTCTCTTTCCATCATCCTTTCCCACCTACATTTCCTAGTTCCACTCCACATTAATACATGTTTGTTAAATTGGGCTGAATGCCCTGCCCTCCCCATCTGGAAGCAAAGGACTCATGGTTTCTAAATGTTCTCTTTGATCTCTCTGTAGCCTTTCTGCTTTCTTGGTGCCTTACATCCTTTATTTCTCCTCTCCCTCTCCATTCCCTTAATCAGCTTTGAATTCTGCATTTTCTTTCAGTTTCAAAGTTTCATTTTCACCTTCAAGGTTTTTATTTACATTACATCTCTCTTCTACAGGAGAAGCATGGCCTTATGAAGCTGGTATTTGTTTAATCTTTGGGCTTCTGCAGACCTGTATTATAGGTTTTCTAATGTTCTCAATGCTGGGGACTTCAACATACACACCAGAGCTTCTAAGTGCTCCAAACTGAAAGGAGAGCTATTCCAAGGTTAGGTCATCCCCTACCACAGCGCTTCGTCATGCACAGCCAGTCCTCTCAGCTCTATAAGAGAGAGCCTAGAACCCTGCCCTAAAGGAGCTTAAAATGTCCTTATGAAATAAAAACAAATCCATGAAAAAAGAAAGCTAGTTAAAGGTTCAGAGAAGAAAGAGCTAGTTTAGTCAGTGTATATTTTAATATGTATTGACTGTGTAAACACAGAAATACATGGTGATGAATGATTAAAAATAATTAAATGATTAAATAAATGAATATTTGAGCATTAAGGCTTATATTTAAGAAAATATTGACAAAGTCACTGATTCAAAGCAATTTGAATCACCTTTAAATTATTTGCAATAGAATTCCACATTGATTTCATTAGGTATCCAATCTAAGCCATTTCAACAAACACATCTTTAAGTAGCCACAATATATTGAGCCTAAAAGGAAAACAAGATAAACAAGATATTATCTTTTCTCTAGGATTGAAATAAAATTCTCCAGCCAATTTTCTATGGGTTATTGCCAAGATATCCTGTGTATATCTTCAAGGATGTATATCTTCACCTCCTTGAAGCCAGTAGAATATCATCAATTTTAAGTTCAATAGTAGATTGAATGAAAAACTAGTATATATGTGTTGGGACTCAGAACTATTTGCTGGTTGATCTATAAGGCACACTCAGTGTGTCTATTTTATCACTAGGAGAGCTTTCTGAAGGTAGTTTGACACTTTGCATTCTCTGTTGTAGGTGTGTTTTTGTTAAGGGCCCAACTAGACTGTAAATTTTCTGAAAGAAAGATCTATTTTCATTTATCTATGCATCTTCCACAGAGCCTAGCCTACTTTTTGACATGACAAATACTCAATATATATTGGATGAATGGACAGTGTAAAAGTAAATAAAGATGAATCCAGTAAGTCCTTACTTAATGTCATTGACATCAATAGGTTCTTAGCAACTATGACTTTAAGTGAAACAATGAAAAAGTAATTTTATCATAAGCTAATTGACACAAGCAAGAGTTAAGATCTTATGGCATATTACTAATCACAAAAATAACACCAAGATTCTAAATAAATCCCCCAACACATACAATATTAAACATTGATATTAGTATGAGCTATATGTACAGTTTAAAAGATTAATTAAAAAGAGTAAGATAACTATTTACCCTATTTTTTGTGTATCAGTAAGTGATGGTGGCCATAGCAGTGGTTAGTAAAATTAAGACATAAGAGTTTGAAAAACAGAACTTGAAAGGAGTGTGTCTACCACCATGAAGTTCAAAACCAAATAATCACAATATGATTTTGTATTTTAGAAATACCCCAAAGACTCCAATAAGAAACTCTTGGAATTGATAAATAAATTCAGCAAAGTGTCAGATTACAAAATCAATGTACATAAATAAGTAGCACTTCTACATATCAATACAGTCAAGCTGAGAGTGAAATCAAAGGCTAAATACCATTCACAATAGCTACAAATAAAACAAAATAAATAATAATATACTTAACAAAGGAGGTGAAAGATTCTTATAAGTAGAATTATGAAACACTGAGGAAAGAAAGTGCAGAGGACAGAAATAAATGAAAAAAATATCTTGAAGAATCAACATTGTTAAAATGTCCATACTGTCCAAAGTGATTTACAGATTCAGTGTAATCCCTATTAAAACACCAACATCATATCTCATCGATCTAGAAAAAATAACTCTACAATTCATTTGGAACCAGAAAAGAGCCCAAATAGGCAAAGCAAATCTAAGCAAAGAAGAAATCTAGAGGCATCCCATTACTAGACTTCCAAGTATACTACAAAGTTATAGTAACCAAAACAACATGGTATTGGTACAAAAATAGAGACATAGACTGATGGAATAGAATAGAGAAGCCAGACATAAAACCAAAGGAGACAACAACACATGCTGGGGAAATGAAATACTATTCAATAAAATGTTCTGGGAAAACTGGATAACCAAATGAAGAAAAATGAAACAATGTTTCTATTTATATCAATCAAAAATATTAATTCAAGATGAATAAAAGATTTACATATAAATCATGAAATCAGATGAATTATAGAGGAAAATGTAGAAAAAACTCATCTAGATTACATCCTACACAAAAAATTTATAAGACCCCAATGGGAATCACATCAACGACAAAAATAAATCAAAATAGGATTTGTTTAAACTAAAAGGCTTCCATGTAGCTTAGGAAATAATCAACAAAGCAAGTATACAACCTTCAGAATGGAAGAAAATATTCACAAGTTTCATATCCAATAAAGAGCTAATATTTAGAGTGGTGCCTGTGGCTCAAAGGAGTAGGGCGCCAGCCCCATATGCCAGAGGTGGTGGGTTCACACCCAGCCCAGGCCAAAAAAAAAAAAGAACTAATATTTGGAATCTATAAAGAATTCAATCAAATCAGCAAGAAAAAAATTAAAAAATGGGCAAAAAACATGAACAGAAGATTTCTAAAAGAAGATAGATAAATGGCCAATAAACATGAAAAAATGCTCAGGCCAGGCCTGGTGGCTCATGCCTGAATCTTAGCATTCTGGGAGGCTGAGATGGGTGGATTGCTTGAGCTCAAGAGCAAAACCTGTCTCTATTAAAAATAGGAAAACTAGCCTGGCATGGTGATGAACTCCTGTAGTCTCAGCTACTGAGGAGGCTGAGGCAAGAGGTTTGTTCAAGCCCTAGAGTTTGAGGTTGCTGTGAGCTAAGACACCATGGCATTGTACTCAAGGCAACAGCAAGAGACTCTTGTGTAAAAAAAAAAAAGAAAGAAAGAAAAAATAAAAAATTCTTAGTGTTACCAATCATCAGGGAAATGGAAATTAAAACCACAATGAGATATTACCTTCCCCTGCTGATGTGGATGCAGGAAGAAAGGAGCACTTATATACTGTTGGTGAGACTATAAATTACTGTAATCTCTATAGAAAACAGTGTTGAGTTTTCACAAAGAACTAAATGTAGACCTACAATTTGATCAAGCAGTCTCTCTACTGGGCATCTATCTGAAGGAAAATAAGTCATCTTATCTGCACTCAAGTATTTCAGAGCACAGTTCACAATTGCAAAGAAGCAGAATCAAGTCATCTGCCCCTCAATTTATGAGTGGATTAACAAAATGTGGTATATGTATACCAAGAAATACTACTCTACTATAAAAAATGATTAATGCCTTTGCAACAATTTGGATGGAATTGGAGACAATTATTCTAAGTCAAGTATTGCAAGTGGGAAAAATGAACACTACATGTACTTGTTATTAAACTAGAACTAACCCTTTTACAGAGAGGAATGTAAAACTCAGTGGAAATCAAGCAGAGAAGAGGGAGGAAGAAGGAGAGAGGCAAAAACCTACCTAATGGGCACAACAAACACTATTCTGGTGATGGGCACACTTATAGCTATGACTCAAACTTTATAGAAGTGAGCCATGTAGCCAAAATCTACTTAATACTTTGAAATAAAGCAAACCAAATCTGGCAGGCTCATTGAGGGCTTTTGTCTTATGTTAATTATTATTGTGCCTTTGTATGATTGTATTATTGGCAAATTTTTATTTTACAATAATTTGTGTCAATTCATTCATTCATTTTCTAACCCATTTATTTCAGTTTAGGATCACAGGTGGCAGGAGCCCCTATCCTGGCAGCTCAAGGATACAAGACAGGAATTCACTCTGGCCAGGTGGTCACTCCCTTTCAGAATACACTCTCAGATACACCCACACTCACTCAGACTGGGATCATGTAAACACACCAATTATTTTAGTAGGAACACCTTGGGGTTGGACAGGAAACTATGCAAACAATGGGATGATAGGCAAATTCAACACTAACATTGGCCCCAGTTGGGAATTGATTTTTTTTTTCTTATCAGTGTTATAACAAAATGAACAAAACTGTCCTATTAGAGGATCTGCTGTATTTGCTCAACAAGGATTTGAAGACTCTTATTATGTGTTAGGCACAAAACTCCGAAATGGGGACAGAAAGATTTATAAATTAATTCCTCCTATATCAAGAGCTCTCAATCTTGTTGGATGCTCTGAATGCGAACCAGTAATGATAATTCAAAAAACTAAATGCATTAGAACTTCTGTAAGTTGAACACTCAAGAGATTGTAAACAAACTAGTCAATATACAAAAGCGGTCAGCATAAGGAACTTCCATTAAGTACATATGAAGCATAACCTAATGAAAATTAGGTCAATTTAAGAGTTGCTCAATATAGAGAGGGATCAACTGTGGAAGTTCTGCTGTTAGAATGTTAACGGTCAACACTACAAGCTTTATGAGTCATCAGTACAGCTTAAGAGTTTTGAAAAGACTTAGCCGTAAACTTGAAGCAAGATCTAAAACAGCGGTTTTCAACCTGTGGGTCACGACCCCTTTGGGGGTCAAATGACCCTTTCACAGGGGTCGCCTAAATACATCCTCCATATCAGATATTTACATTATGATTCATAACAGTAGTAACATTATAGTTATGGAGTAGCAATGAAAATAATTTTATGATTGGGGGTCACCACAACATGAGGAACTGTATTAAAGAGTCGTAGTATTAGGAAGGTTGAGAATCACTGATCTAAAAGATGAGTAAGAATTTGCCAAGTGAAGAAGTTGTGAGAATAGTTCAACAGAAAGATGAGAAGGGAAGATGGTGGTGAAATAGAGGCATTTCATTAAATGAGTAAATGAGGCATTTCCCTCATTAAGGGCAGAGAGAAAATTACATGCAAAGGCACAGGGAAATGAGAAAGTTTAATATTTTAAAATAAATTGAGGTGGTTAGAGTAGGGGTGTGTTATAGAAAATTCACAGAGGATAGTAGCCATGAAGACTGGAATAAGATTGTAAAGACACCTACCACCCACATGCCAAGCAGTTAGAACTTCATCCCTTGAGCAACACATATGCCATTGATCTTCTTTATAAAGTGTAGTGAGATAACTGAATTTTTGTCTTAGAAAGACAACTCTGGCCATGTTAGGAAGATTGTGCGGGGAGCAAGGAAGGAAGACATTATTTATTAAGTGAGATCTAGGTGCCAGAATATTTATTAAGGGCTTTCACAGATGTATTGAAGTTTTGCTTCTCTAAATTGTTACAATAACTACCAAAAACAACCATTAGTGTGCTCATTTAACAGATAAAAAATCTGATGTTTAAAATTGGAAAGAGAAGACACAAACTTGAGAGTTACAATTCCATGTGATATAAAAAGAAATAGGCCTAAAAATAGAAGAGGATGATAGGAAGGGAAGGAGGGCAGGAATACAGCATCCTGGGGGAGGATCCAAAGGCATACTTAATAGTATGGCCATGAGTTGGATGAGACATGAGGAAGAAAAATAGTGGTAGTGAAAGAGTGAATTCAAAGTCCCTAGAGAATTGAAAAGCCTGGGACTCATAGAAACATTTTTCCTGCAATGGTTTTTAAATGCCTCTATTTCTTCTACTACCACTGTCTTGAAATCCATAGTTATATATACATTTCCTATAAGATGCAAAATGAAGTTTTAGAGACTTCTGTCTTTAGTGTATCCCCTCAGAAGTTGGCTGCTATACCAAAAAGAACCCAGATACTCAGTTTAAAGGCAGTTGCATGCCTTTCTATTCAGTTGTATTGGGCAGATTTCTGCTATAAAGTGCTCAAAGGAATTTGGAAGCTGATACGTAAGTGCAAAGAACTGTATCAGATGGGACACACCACCCAGACTCTTGGCAAGCCAAAATTCACTTGGAACCAATTAGTAGCTCAAGAGACTGATATCATAGAGGATCAAAGTGTTCATTGGGAAGTGATTTGGGGAGCAGGGGCCACCAGTGACTTCATAGCAACCACATGGTGATTGTGAAACTCTCAGTGCATTTTGCAACATTATACGCGGCAGAGGAACGATTCCAATTCCAGAAAAATCCTGCTGACATCCTCCAAAGCTTCTTTCTTATGTTTCCAAGAACTTCCAGTATCACATATTCTCCTTTCTCTCTCAGGCTTAATTTTTGGTGGTCTGCTCCCTATTATGAAAGTTTTCTCCACAAACTAACACGACTGGTGAATTTAGCTATGTGCATGTCCAGCCTTCTGTTTCACAAAAAAATGATCTGAATTAAGGTTATGAAGATAGAGACAAAACTTTATTGCACCTTCACAACCCTTTTGGAGCAGTTATGACCACTTCCTCTGACCAAAGTCATGAAAGAGAAAATAAGAAGAGAGGATGTGAGTGACACAGGAAGCCAGAGGGGGAGGAGAAGGGTGCAGACACCTCAAAGAAACTTTTATCTTGTTAATCTAATGAAGGTTCCTTGTTAATATCTCTCCTAGAAGACTGCTCTTTTATTTTACAGTTTTTATGAAAGATTGTGGCTGTATTTTTATAACTGGTTACCACATACCATCCCTGACATCCGCAATAACCCCTAAAATAATGATATTCTAGAGACTGTGTAGTAAAGAATGGAGGTGTGTGTGTCTGTGTTAGAATAATAGTGCTTTCCAAGGTAAAAAGAAAACCTGCAATTCTTGCTTAGAGTTTTACCTAGGTAGGGAGATGAGATCTGTCATTTCCAAATATGACACTCAAGGAAAGATGAGACCAATGAGCCAATGGAAAGGTGACTTCTATACACAGTTCATGCTTGCAGTATCACTTTCTCTTAAGATTAAAAATTCAGGCAACTTATTTTGGTACATATTATCACATTCTTTCACAATAGACCCCAAACTTCTTTTGCTCTGCCCTCATCTCCCACTTTCTCTTCAAATTCTCTCTCACCATATTTCAGCCATTCTCTTATTCCACTATGTTAGCTTCTCACTGCTGTTAAAACAAATCACCACAAACTTAGAGGCTGAAAACACCACAAATTATCTTATCATGCTAACATGAGTCATAAGTCCAACACGAGTCTCACTGGACTAAAACCAAAGTGCTACTGAAGGAAACAGGGCTGACTTTCTAAGGCACTAGGTGTACTAAGTGAAAATGTGAATTCTTCACTTTTCTAGATTCTGGAGTTGGCCTGAGTTCTTTGGTTCACAACTCCATTTCTTCTTCTTCAAAGCCAGCAGTAGGGCATTTTCAAATCTCTCTCTAACTCTGAATTTATCCCATTTTATTCCTTCTTTTATAAGAATGCTTGTAATTGCACTGGGCCAACCCAGAAAATCCAGAGCAATCTTCCCATTTTAAGATCTTTATTAGAACATGGCTATAATGCCCCTTCACCATATAAGGTAACATATTCAATTTGGGAATTAGGTCATGATTATCTTTGTAGGGGGATTTTTATTTTGCCTACTATACCCGAAGAGCACCAAGCATATCTCACTTTCATACATTCTCTCAGGGCGAATTCCCTGCCTTTCCTTACTTGTCTACCTAGAGATCACCTATCTTGGCTATGACCTCTTCTCTGTATTTCTCCCTAACTTCATGTTTTTTCCTTGGAGGAATTACTATCCTTGTCTCCCTGACAACATGTTAAATATTGAGTTTATATAACATTTATCACATAGTATTGTTTTGTTTTATTGTTTATCTGCTTCCTGAAATAGACTGGGAGGTTGTTGAGGTCAGAGTGTATACTTTACTCTTTATTTTTAATTGCTAGAGCTTACAGAGGTGTCATTAGTAAACATGGCTTATCTTGCATTTTAAGGTAGACTATTTTTGATCATTAACAACAAAAGACTTTATTGTGTTCTTTCCAATGCTGGTTAAACAACTACCTTCAGTGGTATCCACAGAGGCAATACTTGTACCACAATACCTGAGTTCAAGATTTGGAAGGAGTCTTTATAAAGAAGATTGTTTTTTATGTGATGCTAGGAGAAAGAGTTAGGATTGAAGCATCAACATTATTGAAGGCCTAGCTTTATTCATCATGATCTAGAATTTTCTGGTGAAAAATTCTATATAAATTAGAAAAGAAAGGGCATATTACTGCACTGGGTATAATTAATAGAGAATAGAAGTGTATCTACCTGGAAGGGTCAAAATGCTCATTAGTAGAATATGGCTAAACCAGTGAAGAACAAACTCTTTCTACTGGTAAGGGAAAATTCAGAAAAATTAAAATATTCATAACTCATATTTTAAAAATACATGCCAAAATTAATATATTCAGAATAATAATCAGGAGATGTGAAATAAGATGATAAAAGAATTTGTCCCGCGGATGAAATAGTCTTGATCTAACAAAAATGGAAAGAGCTAGAAAAACTGAAGATAGTAATAGATAGTTCCATAATAGCCACACAATAAAGGAAGATTAGATAGGCAGATCATCTATATAAAAGATCAATAGGGACATAAAAGACTTGGAATACACTGTGGCCATTTAGATCTAACAGACATGCAGAATACTGCACACAATAGCAGAACACACATTGTTCTCAAGTGCACGTAGAACTTTTTCTAGGATAGAACATATAATATCAGGTCTCAAGAAATTTAAAAAGATCAGCAGCATACCTAGTATCTTCTCTAATCACAATGGAATAAAGCTAGGTATCAGCAATACAGGGAAAACTGGAAAATTCACAAATATGTAGAAATTAACATACTCAAATAGCCACTATTTGACAATGTTTCAAATAAGAATTGAAAAGAAAATTAAAAGTATTTTGACATAAATGAAAAATAAAACACAGCATACCGAAAAATGAAATAACTGCATATATTAGAGGAGCAAAATCTCAAATAAATAAACTAACTTTACACTTCAAGGGGATAGAGCAACTAAACTTAAGATAGAAGGAGCAGGGAAATAATAATGAGTCAAGCATATATAAACAAAATACAGTAGAAATAAATAGGGAGAACCAACAAACCCCAAACTGAATTATTTGAAATTTTTAAGAAAATCAGCAAACCTTTAGAAAGGATGATGATGTAAGAGAGAAGGCACAAATAACTTAAAACAGAAACAAAAACAATCTTTATAGAAATAAAAAGAATTATAGTACTACTATGGTAATTGTACACTATCATTATAATTTAGATAATCTAGTAAAAGGGTCAAATTCCTATAAAGATATAAATTATAAAAATTGGCAAAAGAAGAAATAACAAAGCTATACAGATATATAACAGGAAAAGAGATTGACTAAGTAATCAAAAATGTCTCAAAAAATAAAAGTCTAGGAACAGATGGCTTCACTCAGGAATTCTAGTAAACATTGAAAAAAACCTAACACCAATATTTCACAAACTCTGGGGGAAAAAAATAAAAACAAAGGAAGCACTTTTCAACTCATCATGTGACCGTAATAATACCTTAATACCAAAGCCAGACAGAGATATATCAAGGAAATAAAGCTAGAGACCAAAATACTTTGAAAATATTAATGCAAACATTTTCAACAAAATACAGAGGAACCTCCATAGTTGACCACCTCCTTAAGTTGACTTAATTTTCATAGACCAGACATGCACCACATGTACATATCAGTACAGTAGTCCTAGTTCCTCATGTTGACCACCTCTGTTTGTTGACTAGTTTGTTACAGTCTGTTGGTTGGTCAATTTACAGAAATTCTATTGTACTAGCAAATGAAATGTAAATACGTGGTTTTTTTTATTAGTTTTTATTTTTTTATTTCAGATTAATATGAGGGTACAAATTATTAGGTTATAATATTTGCATTTGTTAGGTAAAGTCCCTGTTGTAGTTGTGTCCTGCACACAGGAGTTATGCCGTATACCTTTACATTGTGCCCATTAGTGGGATGTAAACACATGCTGAAAAAATTATATGCTGTGAGAAGAAGGGATTTATCCCAAGAATGTAAGAATGATTCAATGTAAGAATATTAATCAGTTTAATGTACCACAATGATAGAACAAATAAAAAAATAAGACTATATAAACTGATTCAGGAAAAGTATTTGACAAACTCAAAAGATAAAAAAAAAAACTCAGAAGACTAGGAAGAGAAGTAATATTTTTTCAATGTGATGGAGAGGACTTATGAAAAAGTCACAGTTACTATCATACTTGGTTGTGGAAACATGAAAATTTTCTCTCTGACACGATAAATGGCCAACTTCTACCACTGCTATTCAAAAATGTGTTGAAGGTTTTAGCTAAAGAAATTAGGCAAGAAAAAGAAGTAAAGACTATCCATATTAGAAAAAAAGAAGCAAAATTATCTCTATTTGCAGATGACATGATCAACTTAAACACATATAAAATTCCAAAGAAAACACCCATACAATTAAAGCTAATAAATTAATTTAGAAAAGTTATAGGGTGCAAGATTACTACAAATACCAATTGTGTTGCTAGAAACCACCATTGTATAATACAATGTATGAAAAATAATTCCACTTAAAGTAATATTAAAAATGTATAGGAATAAATTTAACTATGAAGGTGAAGGCCTTTACACTGAGAACTATAAAACATCACTGAAAGAAATTAAAGAATCCCTAAATAAATGTCAAGACAATGGTTTCATCTCATGGTTTTCTATTTGGTTCCAAATGTTAATGACTCTATTTTTATGCCAATAGTATGCTTTTTTGATCACTATGGCCTTAGAGTATAGCCGAAAGTCTGGTAGAGCAATACTCCCTGCTGTGTTTCTATTACTATGAATTGCCTTGGCTATACTGGGTTTCTTTCAGTTCCAAAAAAAATGAAGAATTATTTTTACCAAATCTTAAAAGTATGATGTTGTTATTTTAATGGGGATTGTATTGAATCTGTAGATTGCTTTGGCCAAGTATAGACATTTTAACAATGTTGATTCTTCCCAGCCATGAGCACAGTATGTTCTTCCATTTGTTAATATCTTCTGCTATTTCTTTTCTTAGGGTTTCATAATTTTCTCTGTGGAGGTTCTTCATCTCTTTTATTATTTATATTTCTAGGTATTTCTTTCTTTCTTTCTTTCTTTTTTTTTTTGAAGTTACTGTGAAGGGATTTGTGTCCTTGATTAGCTTGTCATCTTGGCTGTTATTGGCAAATACAATGACTACTGATTTGTGGACATTCTTTTTCTATCCTGAGATATTGCTGTATTTTTTGATCTGTTCTCAGAATCTTGTGGTTGAGTCTTTGGGGCTCTCAACCCCAAAGATCACATCATCAGCAAAGAGCAAGTGTTTGACTTCTCTGCTCCCATTTGGATGCTCTTTATTTCTAGAACTTCCAGCGCTATGGTATGAATAGTAATGGTGATAGAGGACGACTTTGTCTGGTTCCAGTTCTAAGTGGAAAAACTTTCAATTTTACTCCAGTCAGTATAATATTAGCTGTAGGTTTGTTGTAGATCACTTTGATCAGATTCATAAATGTACCATTTCTCCCTATATTCTTCAGTGTTGTACTCAGAAAAGGATGCCAAATTTTATCGAATGCTTTTTGCTCTTCTATTGAGACGATTATATGGTCTTTGTTTTTGCCTCTGCTGATATGATGAATTATGTTTATGAACTTGTAAATGTTAAATCAGCTGTAAATCCCTGGGATAAAACTTACTTGATCATGATGAATGATTTTTTAATGAGTAGCTGTAGTCTACTCGCTAGGATTTTATTGAGAATTTTTGCATCTATATTCATTAGTGAAAAAGGTCTGAAATTCTCATTTTTCATGGGTCTTTTCCTGGTTTAGTTGTCAATGTGATGTTTGCTTCATAGAATGTATGGGGAAAATTCCTTCATTCTCTATTTTTTGGAATAATTTCTGCAGCATGGGTATAAGCTTTTCCTTGAAGGTTTGATAAAATTCTGGTGTGAAGCCATCTGGACCAGGCCTTTTTTTGTTGGGTGATTTTTTATTGTTTCTTCAATCTCAGTTCTTGAAATTGGTCTCTTCAAGAGATCAGTTTTTTTCTGATTAAGTCCAGGGAGAGGGTGTGATTCCACGTATTGATCCATTTCCACATTGTCAAATTTCTGGGCATAGAGTTTCTTATAGTACTCAGAAAAGATCTCTTGTATCTCTGGGGCATCTGTTGTTATTTATCATTTCTAATTAAGGTTACTAGAGATTTTACTTTTCTGCTTCTAGTTAATCTGGTCAAAGGTTTATCAGTTTCATTTATTTTTCTGAAAAACTTTTTGTTTCATTAATTTTCTGAATGATTCTTTTGTTTTCAATTTCATTAATCTCTGATTTAATTTTGGTTATTTCTGTTCTTCTGCTGGGTTTGGAAATAGGTTTTTCTTCTTTTTCCAATTCCATAAGATGAATTTGTTGATGCATTCTGTTTCTGTTTTTCAGATGTAGGCATTTAATGTGATAAATTTTCCTTTAAAGACTGTTTTTTGCTGTGTTCCACAGGTTTTGGTAACTTGTGTCTTCATTGTTGTTATGTTGGAGTAATTTAATGAATTCCTATTTTATGCTTTTAAGTATTATTCAGCATAAGGTTGTTTAATATTCAAGTCTTTGTGTGGAGATGAATGTTTTTGTTGGAGTTAAGTTCTACCTTTTTTACCTTGTGGTCTGAGAAGATACAAGACATAATTTTTATTCTTTTAATTTTGCTGAGGTTTGATTTGTATACTAGGAAATGGTTGATTTTGGAGTACATACAATGGGCTGACCAGAAAAATGTATATTTTTTAGCTTTAGGATGGTGTGTGCTGTATTTGTCTATTAATCTGATTTTTCTAGGATCACATTTAAGTCCTTTGTATCTGTGTTTAGTTTCTTTTTAGAAGATCTGTCCAGTTCTGTCAGAAGGGTGTTAAAGTCCATGACTATCATGATATTATGGGATATCATATTGTTCAGACCCATCAAGGACTATTTCATAAATCTGGGAGCATTTAAGTTGGATGCATAAAGATTGAAAATTGAAATGTCTTCTTGTTGTATTGTTCCTTTGACCAGTACAAAGTATCCATCTTCGTCTTTCTCAACTTTAGTTGCTTTAAATCCACTTTTATTTGAAAATAAAATTGCAAACTTTCCTTTGTTCTGATTTCCATTTTCTTGAAATACTGTTTTTTATTCCCAACCCTGAGTCTTTATTTGTCCTTGCAGGGCAAATGTGTCTCCTGGAGACAGCATATGGATGGCTTGTGCTTTTTTATCCAATCATCCAGCCTATACCTCTTCAGTGGTGAATTCAGTCCATTGAGAGAATTGATAAATATGGTAGAGTTCATTTCATTTTATTTTGTGAAAGTCTGTTGTGTAGTTTTAGTCTTTGCACCATTGCAGAAGCTAAGTTTTGACTTTCAGCTTCTGAGTGTTTAATTTGCTGGTGGTCCATTGTGGTGGTCAGTGTTAGTAATATGTCTAGGTATTTCCTGTAGAGCTGGTCTTGTTGTGGCAAATTTCCTCAGAGCTTGTATATCTGCAAAAGATCTAATTTCTCCATCAATTCTGAAGCTTAGTGTAGCAGGACACAGAATTCTGGGATGAAAATTATTTTGTTTAAGAATGTAGAAGGTGGATGACTATGCTCTTCTGGCTTGGAAGGTTTCAGTTGAAAATTCCGTTATCATCCTAATGGGTCTGTCTCCATAGGTCAGTTGATGCTTACTCCTGGCTGCTTGCAGAAATTTTTCTTCCATCTTGAATTCAGACAGGTTCATTGCAATGTGTCTTGGAAAGGTTCTGTTTGAGATGACATGACTAGGGTTCAATATTCATCTGAAAGGAGTGTATTGGGATCTTTAATAAAGCTTGGGAAGTTTTCATTTATGATAGTTGCCAGTAGTGCTTCCATTCCTTTGGGATGACCTTCTTTTGATTCAGAAGTCCACATTATTCTTATGTTTGAATCCTTCCTGAAGTCTCATAGTTCTCTAAACACCTGCTCTACTTTCTCTCTCTTCTTTTCAGCCTCTTTAACTATCTGGGTTAACTTGAAACTTTTATCCTCTAGTTCTGAAGTTCTTTCTTCTTTATGATCTAAACTATTTTTGACATTTTCTACTATACCTTTACATTCCCTGATTGGCGCCTTCATTTCCTTAGGCTCTGCCATATCCTTTCTATATTTTTCATATCTCTTGTCTGGCTTTTTCTCTCCATTTTCTCATCCATTCCTTTTATTGTCTTTATCATCCATATTTTAAATCCCCTTTCTGTCAAATCCATTAATTCTTTATAGGTGGGGTCTTCTGCAGTAGTTGCCTCATGGTCTCTTGTGTAGTTCCTCTGTTTTGGTGTTCCATGTTGCCTGATTATTTTTTGTTCCTCCTCATGTATTCCTTCTTGTTTACCCCCTTGTTCTCCTTTTTACTTCTTACTGCCTCCTTTGTTTCAAACAGAAGTCCTTGCTCTTGATGATAGTATGTTGCAATATATCACCCGGATGCCAGGTGGTAATGTGGTTATTTTAGGAGACAGCCAGCACAGCCAGCAACCTCTATGGTCCTGATTTTAAACTTAGTTGCCTTTTGTGTTCATCTAATTGTTTTCTCAGCATTCTAACCCTGCCAGGTTGGGATCTTAAAGCTCACAAGAATCATTTTGGGGAAGGTCTCATAGTGTCCGCTGACTCCAGTTCCCATGTGGTGTGGGAGTCCCTCAGTCTATCCCAAGAGTGGAGTTCTTATCCTGACTGGCAGAATTAAGATGGAAATACTTTAGGCTCCTGCTAAGACTTTCTCACAACCTTCCTACAATGGCAGCACCCTATCTGCTGAGACCTTCTCAATATGGCTGCATTATCAGCCACCAAACATATGGCAGATCCACTCCAACTGGCATTCAAATCTGGTTGCTGTATAGTATTAGAGTCTGCCCACTCTTCCAAGCTTTCCACTCAATGTGAAGCTTCCCCCAACAATTGAAACTCCAGAAAGGTTTCCTCCAATCCTGGACCTCTATGGGCAGCCTGCTGATCCCAGCCAGTTGCAATCACTTGCCTAATTTATCAGATTTCCACCACTCCAGATCATATATGCTGTATCTAGCATACCACCTCCTTGCTGTGTTCTCTGAGCTATTACCGCAGATAAGACCCTCGTGGGGTTTTCTCTTTTTCCCTAGGAGATCTCACCAGAATGACCCTTCTGGTCCACCATATTGCTTTGCACCCTAATCATCAAAAATTAAAAAAAATTCTGTATCAGAAAATATCATGTGAATGTGAAAAGAACCACCTACAGAATGTGGAAATTTATTTGCAAATATTATATCTGATAAAGTTCTAATATCTAGAATATATGAAGAACTCTTAAAAGTCAACAAGAAAAAGACAATTGAAAAATGGGCAAAGGATTTCAATAGATTTTTTTTTTAAAATAAAGATATGCCTATGGCCAAAAATCGTATGAAGATATTCTCAACATCATTTGTTACTAAAGAAATGCAAACCAAGCCACAAGGTGATAGTATTTCACACCCACAAAAGTGATTATAATCAGAAAAACAAAAATCAACAAGTGTTGGTAAGGATGCAGAAACATTAGAACCTTTATACATTGCTGTTGGGATTGTAAAATGGTTCAGCCACTCTGTAAAACAGTTTGATGGCACCTTACAAAAATAAACATAGAATTACTATATGATCCAACAATTTAATTTTTATGTAATAGCCAAAGAATTGAAAATAGATATTAAAAAATACTTGTACATGTATATTAATAGAACTACTCACAATAGCCAAATGGTGAACTCAACCCACGTGTTAATTAATAGATGAATGAATAGACAAATTATATGTACACACACACATGAATATTATTCATCCATAAAAAGTGGTAAAGTATGTTTGCTACAAAATGAGCCACTTTGAAACATATTAAATCAAAGAAATGAAACACAAATTCACATGTTGTATGAATCTATTTACATGAAATAGCCAGAGTACGTGAATATACATAAACAGAAATGAATTGGGGGAAGAAAAAAATGATATCTAAGTGTGTGATGGGTTTAGCATTTTATTTTGGAGAGATGAAAATGTTTAGAACTAGGTAGACATGTTAGTTGCACCTGTACTAAATGTCCTTGAATTATTCACTTTATTTTTTTTAATTTTGTTTAATTTTTATTTTGTTCATTTATTTACTTATTTATTTAGAGACAAAGTTTCATTATGTTGCCCTTGGTAGAGTGCTGTGGCATCACGGCTCACAGCAACCTCAAACTCTTGGGCTTAAGCAATTCTCTTGCTTCAGCCTTGCAAGTAGCTGGGACTACAGTTGTCTGCCACAATGCCCAGCTATTTTTTGGTTGCAGTTGTCATTGTTGTTTAGCTGGCCTGTGCTGGGTTTGAACCCACCAGCCTCAGTGTATGTGGCCAATGCCATAACCACTGTGCTACAGGCACCAAGCTGAATAATTCACTTTAAAATGAATTATAAAATTTTATGCCATATGAATTAAATCTTAATTTAAAGATACTTTTTAAAAATACTGGATTTGAACAGGTGTTGCAAGAACTTGCATTATAATTAAATGTAGTTAACCATAATTTGTAAAAGTATATTGAGTTCCAGAGAATAAAGATATAATCATACCACTAATATTATCATCCATTTTATTGCATAGAAAAGTTTAAATATATAGTGAGTTACTATTATTTTGCCAGCACAGGAGAAGGGTTATTCTTCTTCTGGTAATGGTTCGTTCACTGGCAATATTGGTATCATGGTCACAGTATCAGCAGTTTCTAATTATCCCAAGCCCTGGCTACAGCTGATGTGTTGAGAAGTCTGCGGTTGTTCCACACTAAATCAAAAAAATCATAATTTAATTCAATTTTAAATTTAAAATGTATATATCTTAGATTATAAAGATATAAAATATAAGACTGAAAGCCCCCAGCTATGTTTCCCATGACATGGACCACAAAAACAGAGAAAAGGACTTTACAGAGAAAGTGAAGGAGAAATGATACAGGAACACAAAGCAGTGAGGAGGTATACCAGCATGCTGGAGAAGTCAGGAAGAGAGAAATCTACAGAGCAATAGATGACTCAAGATGTAGCAATTATGAATAAAAACAATATTGTCATGGTAATTATGATAAAAGTGACTCACATTTGCATAATGCTTCAGATTTCCAATATTTAATTTATCCTAATTGAACTACTTGCTATGTTACAAAGATTTTAGTAATAACCCAGTTTTATAGAGGAGAAAATTGAGTATTGGGGAGGTTAAATTGCTTAAGTTTATTACACAGCAAATAAATCCTACTCTGGGGCCTGAATACTGTCTTCAACTCTGATTTCCAGTGTTTTCATAGCAATGCAGTGGTAAGGTAAGTATGTAATTCGAGTTTCTATATTCTCTTTTGTTTATTTGGCAACGCTCATTTGTTGAGCAGCGATCATATATCATTTCCAAAGAAAACAAAGGCAACAAAACAACGACAAAAAAAGCTCCTGCTTTCAAAGACCCAAGAGGCTAGCAGAGAAGAGCAGTAAAGTTACACACACATATATATACATATGTGTGTGCATACATATGAGACGAAATATATTTATGCTTTTAAAAGGTGAAAGATTTATATGAGGAGAAACCAGAGTATATATATTCGTGCTTTTAAAAATAATATATACAAAATTCAGGTTGGGCACAATGGCCCAAGCCTGCAATCCTAACACTGTGGAAGGCAGGAGGATTGCCTGAGCTGAGGAGTCAGAGACCAGCCTGAGTAAGGGTGAGACCCTCCCTTTACTAATAACAGAAAAACTAGCCGGGCATTGTGGCCAGCACTGGTAGTCCCAGTTACTTGGGAGGTTGAGGCAAAAGGATCACTTGAGCCCAGGAGTTTGAGGGTGCTGCGAGCTATGAAGCCATGGTATTCTAGCCAGGCAACAGAAGGAGACTCTGTGTCAAAAAAAAAAAAAAAAAATTCAGGGGCAAATAAAAGGGGTCACGCCAATTTTTCTTTCCAAACCTAGGATTCTATGCCAACAAAATTCTTAGGCTGTTCTGTATCTAGAGTCTCTTCCTCCCACAGTGGGACTTTCTTTCTCTCTCAGAACCTCATCTTCTCATCTTTTCCACCCCTTGATGTTTTACTTCTTAGATGTAAGGTCTCAGTGAAGTATTAATAACTATCATTATTTCCATTTTAGAGAAAGAACAAAATCAAGATGGATCCAAACTCCAGGAGAAACCACAATTTTCACTTTTATAGTAAGCTACTTACCCAAACTATAGAAACCTAATAATAAAAATCATACGCAGATATTCATTATATAGTAATAGCTGTCATTTTGTTTGTTTCTAACAGAATACAGTAAATTGCTCCACCTGGCAGGTTAAGAACTCTCTATGCACAATATTAGGTAATAATTACAATACTAGGTACGATAACCTTTATTGACTATTCTTTAGAACAAAGTCATAGGTGGATAATATTATTGCCTTTCAGTGTATGAAATCAAAAAACCTAGCAATGTGCCCATGTTCACACAGTTCCTAAGAGTCATGTTTGTTGGGTCTTAAAATGTAAGTTCTTAAAAATCATTGTATCCTATTTCCATAGTTAGCCCTCAGAGCAACTATGGAAGGTAAGTCTTAGCATTTACAGATAAGGAAACTGTTGATATTACTTACAATTTTTATTCGTTTTACTCTGCCATAGTGAGCAGAGGTTAGACACCATCTGTAAAAGCTTTGTCCACATTATTTGTTAGAGACTTATTTTCTTTTCTTTTTTCTTTCTTTCTTTCTTTCTTTTTTTTTTTTTTTTTTTTGAGACAGCATCTCAAGCTGTTGCCCTGGGTAGAGTGCTGTGGCATCATAGATCACAGCAACCTCCTACTCAGGTTCAAGAGATCCTCTTGCCTCAGTTTTTCTGTTTTGAGTAGAGAGAGGGTCTCACTATTGCTGAGGCTGTCTCAAACTCGTGAGTTCAAGCAATCCTCGGCCTCCCAGAGTGCTAGCATTACAGGCATCAGCCACGGAGCACAGCCCTAGAGATTTGTTTTATTATTCTGAGAATAATAATTCTCCCATTATTATTCTGTTGTCCTGTTCTACAAGAAGTCAGCACGTGGGCTCATATCTATTCTTTGCCCTTGGAGAAAAGGCCAATTCACCATCTTACATTGGTCCCAAGAAACGGTAGAATAGGAAGTTACAACAAAACATCTGGGCATTTCTATTTTCCCATGTGTCTTCTAGTTTAGTCTTTATTTCTGCCATTTCTGCCATTAATATTTTTAAATTTCCATTTCCTGATATTTTCCAACCCATGCTCAACTTTTCTAGTTTTGATTTATGTGTTTCTTTTATACCTTATATGACTTTTAAAGAATATTTTAACTAGTTTTGAAATAGGAGATGATAATTGTTATCCTTTTGAGTATAACTTTCTAGTATGTGTCCAGAAAACTTTTGTTTCTGGTTCTTATGGTTCTTATGTCACTTTTTTCTCATGATAAATTTGCCTAAGACGTTATCTCAACACTTGTTTTATTGTTTTTATTTTTATTTTTTTGAGACAGGGTCTCACTTTGTAGCCCTCGGAAAAGTCCCAGAGTGTCACTCCTCACAGCAACCTCAAACTCTTGGGCTTAAGCCATTCTCTTGCCCCTCAGCCTCCTAAGTAGCTGGGATGACAGGTGCCTGCCACAACGCCCAGCTATTTTTAGAGATGAGGTCTCAACTCTGGCTCTGTCTGGTCTCGAACTTGTGATCTCAGGCAATCCATCCATCCACCTCAGTCTCCCAAGTGCTGGGATTACAGGTGTAAGCAACCACACCCATCCCCTATTGATTGGTTTTATGTGAAATTAATTTTCATGAATCCCTAGAAGGGAGTCATATTCAAGGTAGCGTCTTTAACTTCACCTCCTCCTTCTGCTGCTCAAGGTACTATTCACAGATATGGCAGCTTGACTTCAGGGAGTCCATGGCGCCTTTCTCCCCTCCACTCTTTTCTCTCTCTCTCTCTCAGTTCTATTTTCATTCAACTTCTAGATGTTTTTCCTTAGTATGAGGCCCTGTCGTGGGAAAGATTACTGGCTGGTAAATTTTGAGAATGCATTAAAAGTCTGGAGTTGTAATCTATCTCCTGAATATATTTTACAATCACCCACAATGGGCATGGTAAAGAACATTTTGTTTTACTCTGTTTTCAGAACCGCTGCTGTACTTTCCAGTGTTCTCTATGCTCTGTCAGACAGGCCCTGTTTCCCTCTGCTTCCTCTAGTTAGGCGCTGATTCCTTGCAGGTCTTTAGATCTTTAGGCTATTGCAATTTGTTCTCACTTGATTATATTTTGGAATTCTTGAGGGTACTTTCTTAATCTGGTGTTGTTAATGTTGATCATGGGTTTTTGGTTTCGCTATCTCATTATTCTATCCTTTCACATGGAGATGCTGAGAGATTCAAAATTTATAGTGTGGCCGTCACCATCTTCTAGAATATCCAAACAATTTTATAGTTATCTTTTCCTAATTTCTGGCTTAATTCAATGGGGATTTATGAAACTGCTCTGTATAATTTAAACCTTTTGATATATATTTAGACTTGTTGTGTGACCCAAAATATGACTAATTTTAGTAAATATGCAATTTGTGCTTTAAAAAATAGGTATTTGTTGCTCAATCAACTGACTGACCTACATTTTTGTACTTTCATCTGGGATTATTCTCTTTTTCCCTGCAGATTCTCTATAGCTTTTCTTTTAGTGCATATCTCTTAGAGTCTAAAGTTCTCAGTTTTGTCACTGGTATAGATTTCCAGGCAATAGTTATTTTATTCCAGTGCTTTTAAGGTGTCATTCCATTGTCAAGTGGTCTACATTGTTCCTGCCGAGAAATCAGTACTCAGCACTCAGCTTTATGGTTTACTGTCTTTTGATGGTTTATTTTTTCCCCCACTTACTACCTTTAAACTGTTCTTTCATTTTCTTTTTATCAATTTCACTTTTTACTAAGTTCTCAGGGTTTGTGGTTGTCTCTTGTATCTGTGGTTTGGTAACTTTCATTAGTTTTGAAAATCAGCCTATATTTTACATATATGTCTTCTGACAAATTATTTCTACTCTCTTTCTGGGTCTCTTAATTATAAAAATTTCATATCTTTACACATTTCTCATGTGTTTTTAGGCTATTTTCTTTTTTTTCTCATTTTTATTTTTTATTTTCATTTACATTCATTTTCAGTTTTTAAAATTTTATTTTCATTTTTACTTTCAATTTTATTTTCTTTTTTACTTTGTTTTTCAATGTATAAAACTTCAACAGACCTGACTTTTCATTCACTATTATTTTATTTTACTATATCTAAATTGTTGTTCAACCTATATAACAGGTTCTGAATAACATAAATTAAGTTCAAAGTTCAGTTTTAGATTTCCATTTTATTTTTTATGGCCTTTAATAATAATGTAAAATTCTTGATCTTCTAATCTTCAACATAATTATTCTATTATCTTTAAAGTCTTCTTTTGATAATTTCAAAAACTGGCCATCTGCAGATCTGCTACTATTATCCTTTTTCCTCTTGATTTTCAACATTTAGTCCATCTATTTGTACATCTGGTATATTATTTATTAAATGCCAAATGTTATATATGTAAAATAATAGGATCTCTGAGAAATTTTATTTTCTTCCAGAGAATGTTTAGTTTTCTTTCTAAGTAGTTGATAAAATGTAAATGACAACTCTCAGGGATTGAACAATTTAAGGCTGGTTTTAGTCATAATAAAGACTAGTCTATTTACAATTTACCTTCATTCATAGAATGTAATCTTTCAAGGATCTTAACTGAAAATCTTGTTTACTAACTTACTTTATTGGAGAGTGAACTCAGTTTTTGCCTATTAAGCACCATAAAATGGCTGTATTTTTTTTCTTTTTTGTATATCTTAGTGTTCCCACTTTCTGTTGACTTTGGGGCTCAAGCATCCTAGGAATGGACAGCTATCTTGGTAAAGAAACATTAGAGAAAGTTCAACTCACTTCTGAACACAAATTGTATTCCCTCTCACCCCATGAGACTGTTGAGAATTCTGATTCACCTTTACTCTTGTTTTCCTCTTGGCCCAGCATAATTTAAAAATTGAGAAATGCCTTAAGGGGAACTTTCATATGAATACTTGACACTCTGAGTGCTGGATTTCTGGGTTGCTTTGTAAATTACTTCAAACTTCTCTAGTTTGTTAAAACACACTTTTATAGTCATGTTTTTTTTTTTTTTTACAAGAATCACAACTGTATTTTAACAAGTCATTCACCATTTACACTCCTATTTTGTCAAGAGTGTTGGTCAGAAAAAGTTACTCTGTGATAGCCACGACTCCAGTTTGTTCTGTTTTTAAATTATGAACTTCTGAGATTATTTAGCAAAAGTTTGAGTCAAGATAATCTCCAGGTGGGGAGGAAACATCTTCCTATATTTCTAAAACTTAACCAGAGCTTTCCATACATGGGCACTCAGTAAACATAAGTTGACTGTTACTGAATGGAAAAATCTCTATTTTTGTCTGACTTTGTTTTGTTCATCTTCAAAGTACTTTGAACAGTTATTATGCAACCAGCAGTCACTTGTGCACTTTGGAGATACAAAGAAATGTAAGACATACTTTTTGCCCCATATAGTTTTTGCCCTGAAATAATTTACATACTTAAATCAGAGACTCCTATGATTGAGAATATTGTTAAGGTCAGTCAGGTATATCAATTTTTTTAAACAATTGAAATTCTAACGCTTAAATAGATTTTGGAGTTTGCTTAGCTAGACGTAAGTATATTTTCACTCACAATACAATAGCAATATTTTGGTAGTATATTCCTAGGCAAAAATTGTATGGAGAAGTGGCTACCTACAAAGCTAGAAGAAAGAATACCAAGATTGACTAATGTTTCCTGTCACGTATATGGATCATGAGATGGGAAAATTCTCTTCATATATTAGTATTCTCTGTTAAAATTCATTTATATCATACAAAGATAAGACAATCAGGGTATAAAAAAATAAAATTTGAATGTAAGCACTGAGCTCAGGGCAAGATTAAAACTTATGACTGGTTATTTATACCATAGATAAAATAGTATTTGCAGCAAATCTGAGCTCAAGTTTCTGAATTTTCACTGTATATCTAATATTTAATATTAACCACATCACTGGCCCAATTTTTAGTGTTGACTTCTTTACCCTTCATAGCTTTATCAATAGTTGTTACTCATTTTATGATCATGGCAAATTACTTGAATACATTGAGCCTTTCTTCCTTACTTGTACGACTTGGATCAAAAGAGCTTCTTTTCAGGGCGAAATCAAGGCTTCTGTGATCTAATGTATGTGAAAACCATCTGTATTATAAAATTGTGATATGGTATTATTATTTCTAGTCCATCACACTGTGATTGCTATTAACTGAGGAGACAAGCCAACATAAAAAGCAATTGGTACAGGAATTGAATTGCATACTAGGCTGAAATTCTGTACAGAAGGAAGTCAGTGAGGGCTGAGATTTTGATGAAGGAAATATATTCATGCAGAGCAGTGACTTCAGTCACAAATCAAAACATGAAGAAGAGGAAAAAGATAAAGACAAAGTAGCAGTAATAATGATAAATTTCCTCAAATATCTGGGGAATACCACAGTAAAATGTAAAAATATATATTGAAAAAACTATGAAAGAATAGTATAATATAATAAACATTTATTTATTTATACTGAAGATATGCATGATTTTAATCCCTACCTATTTTCTAAGTATTACATTATTTCTGTGCATTTTTGGCTATCCTATTTGACAGTGAGCTTTCTGAAGACAGACAAGTCCCTCATTCTTTACTATATCTCTCATATATAGTGAAAGAATATATGAATTGGAGGAAGAGATGAGAGTTGAAATATTTACTCAGTTCTGTGTGACTACAGAAGTTTTCTTGCTGGGCTCATTGGCACATTTCTATAGTCTAGATAATTGGGAGGCTGAGATTTGAAGGTCACTTGAGCCCAGGAGTCCAAGTCCAGCTTAGGCAGCATAGCCAGATACCATCTCTAAAATAAATAGACAAATAAAAGTTTTTGCATCTGTGAAATGGAGAGGAAGAGCTTGAAGAATAAAAATGACATGACTCGATTGAAACTAAATGAAAGTATATAAGGTACACTATTGATGCAGACATGATGTAACATGTTTATTACTGACCCCATCATTGTAATCATCACCATCACTCCATAATCATAATCTTCTTTAGACTCAACACTGTACCTTGAAAGGTGGACCAGTGAGTATGTTTTTGGATGAAAGGATGATGGAACAAATGGACAAATAAATGAATAGAGTGAGATAGACTGGTAACAAAACAGAACCCTAGAATATTCAGGGCTTTGAAATGTCATCTGTAATAAGTAGCTCGAGACAAAAGGTGTGTTAACATGCTTAATTTTGAAATCCTGCCTTTTGTGTACTTTTCTAACACTAAAATGTAAAATTACCTTTAATGGAGCCCAAGTAAAGGCCAGAGGCCATGGGTGGGATGGAGGAAAAAAGACTCATCTAACAGGAACCTTTAAATACTTTGGTGCTAAAGAAAAAACCAATTTTTCAGTGAGTGGGAGCCAGCAAATGACCTTCCAGCAGAGAAGAGGAGGGAGTCCAATACCCTCCTTACATAAGTCCATTGTGAAAAGACCCTACAACCAGGGACACCTTTCAGACTCTCAACAGCTATATCCAAATCGGACATGCAAATTTTTACCACTGAAGTTTAAAGGGTAACTTCACAGTGGAAATCATATCAGCCAATTTGAGGAGAATTTAAAACTCATGGTATTTCCTGTATTCTTTTGGAAAACTTGTGTATGCTAAAAATTTTATAAGAATCAGAATCACTTTTGTCCCAAAATAACATCACTTTTTTTTTTGCCTCTCTTCATAATTTCTAATGTTACAGTCACTTACGCATGAGGATAAAGACATCTATCTGTCTGTAGGGGAAAAAAGCAGATGTGGAAAAAAATTGTAAGCTTTGAAAAAACATCCTGTGTTATGTTTCTGGTTCTGTTATACAGGGTCGTCTCATGATGAGTGAAAGGAAGGGAAGGAAAACCCACCTCTTGGGTGGGTGGAGGAAAGGAGTGGAAGAAAGAGTTTTAAAAAAGGTCTTTGTTCAAAGTGGAATCACTTGCTTAAGACAAAAACAAAACAAAAAGAATTGTTTTTGTTTGTTGATAATATTACAAATATGTAACACATACGTATGTAATATTTGTAATATTATCAATACCTCAGTGTTATTTACAAATTAATTTCCATTAATGCAATTTTTGTATGTATCCATTAGTATTTGAATTTATATAGGTTTTGTACAAATTTATTGGTTTTGTAAAAAACATTCTAATCACAAGAATGGGCTATCATTTATAATAAAGATATACATAATAAGAGTCTCAAAAATAGAATTGAGTTGTTGACAAAGTAGAAAGAAGTTGAACAATGTTGCAGTCTCTGTTCTTTTGATTTTTTAAACATAGTTTCATCTTTTTGCCTGAAGAACTGTGAATTCTCAAAACTCATTTCAGCCCTTTACATAAGGTAATGAGTAAGTATGAAAATGTCTTCCCATGCTAAATATAAAGTAGGGGGATTATTGTTTCTGGTTATATTCATTTGTATGAATACTGAATATGGTTGTAAGAATGACAGGAAATTGAGAAGACATTTGATGTTAGAAGCATTGACTCTTAATTGAGCCTCCCCCAGACAAAATATTTTAAAAATACGATCTAGTATGTAGGTCAATTAGTTTCAAAAGTCAGGGGACAAGAAAAATCAAGTGAGGTATTGGTATTTAAAAGGCACGCCCTTTTTTAAGAAGCAGGGCAAGTCATCCTGATTCAAGCGATTGATTAGAGATTCGTTGATCTAATGGGGAAAAGAACAAATATTTTACTAACGAAGTTTGGCTACTTACCAAACACTCATAGATGCTTTATCCACATTATTGCCATTCTTCAACTTTTGTAGGTAAAAGTAGAGAGCAAGAAAGAATTTTTCATAGCTAATAAGTGGAAAATCAAGGTATCAAATTCAGGTTCTTCTGGCTATTTCTTTCTCTACATTAAAACTTTCTCCTTTTGCTCAAATATTTGTCAATTCTAAACATCAGGAAATTATTCCTCCTTGGAGCAAAGATATGGTATTGTTTTCTTTGGCTCATAAATTCATGTTTGTATTGAACAATGCCTGGACAACAGCATGCAGGTCAGTGCCCCCTCATTGGAAGTATGGAGGCTATTGTCTGGCAGGTCCAACTTGGCTCAGAAATCTTTCAACAACAGTGGACCTGTCTGATTGGATCTCCCAAAATTATTCATCAAGTATTTTATATTTTGGTCTGAAAATTGAATATATTTCACAAAAGAAAATTTGAGAGGGTATTGTAATCAGACTTGTAGAGAGTGATTCGTTTTCTTGTAACTGAATCCTGTTATTTCTTATGGTTCCATTGTCTTTGGAAAGTGGAAAGTTGTATTTCGCTCTCTCTCTTTATATTGGGTTTCCATTCTTCCTCATACCCAGATGCTAAAATTAGATTCAGGGCATCATAATTATGTCATAATTACCATGATTGTATTTTTCTACCATTGAAAATTAGTACCAATTTTGATTTTCCCCAAAACTTCAACAGATGCTGTCTTTCTATAGCATCATAAATTAATGTAAAAATGTGTATAAGTGTACATACCATTGTCCAGAACTCATGAGGGGTGTGACAAGCCCACTGTTTTACTGAAGTTAATTGTTTCTAAGAATTATCAGTTTTGTTGATAATTTCATTGCAGAAGGCTTAATTATCCTCTAATTGTACTCCAAAATGTCTCATATTCACTGTTCATAAAAAAAAAAAAAACATGTTATATCTGCATAAAAAGCCCTTCATTTAACAAATGAAACATAAAAAAATAGAGAAGAGAAGTGACTTCTTCAAGGTCATTCATCAAGTGAGAGACAGAGTCAAAGTTAGATATTTTTATTCCCAAATTCTTTTTGGTATCTCATGCTGACTTAATCAAACTTAAGTCTGAAGACCTAAGACTGCAAACTTAATTCTAGTTAACCATATTTCCCTTGTTGATTTTGAGCAATAGAAGATTAGAAAGAAATAGTAAAAAAAGACTTAAGCTCACCAATCTGGAAAAGAAAAGCAAATAACTTAGCAACTCAGTGAAGCTTTAAAAGATAGAACATTGCTGTTTGACTACAATTAAGAGGGCTCCTATCCTCTTTCCTAAATTATCCTTGACTAAGAGCTGAGAGTAATGAGTCTTTAGTAATAACTCACTTGTTCAACAAATATTTACTTTCATCATTTTGTGTATAGTCCCTGGGTATATGCAAGATAACTATTCCCCCTTCAACACCAGCACTAAGGAAAAGGAGTTCCTACTCCAGTGGCAGGAGGAGATATATCAAAATTGATCACAAGGTTTATTTCTGACACATTTCTCTAGTTTTATTTCAAAATAACTGGAATCACTTTATTCAAACATTTTAATTTCTAGCTTAATTGGGTGTTTTCTGTGCCCTATGATCAATCAAAAGTTAGATCAAGAAAGGTTTCTATATTCAAAAATGTTTATTCAAGTAGACAAAATAGATAAGTAAAATTCAAGCTAAAGGAAGGATATCCCTTTTTAGAACTAATATAGTAGGTGGTTAAGATAAAGGTGATTCTTCAGAATTGGTAGAATTTAGCAAATGAAGAGTGAGCCCAGTATCCTGAATAGCAGAGAATTTGTGCTCAGAGATCTGGAGCTTCCACTTTTACAAGGTAATTGGATTTTCAGAGGGCGGTGGTGAAAATTTCAGTTCAAAAGGATTTAAAGGATATGTTAGAGTTATCTACAGAGAAACATGAATAAGAAGTTGGACATGTTGAAAGTAATATGGCGACTGACAAGTCCAAACTAAGCCATTTATTGAAATAGCATTTTTAAGATTGAAGCATTTTAAAGATGAAAATAGCTTAAGCATTGGTAGAAAAGTCAGTCTCAGTGCTTAATTTATTTTACTTCTATGAAAAGCTCAGCTACTGGCCACAGATTGCATAGCAATTTCTTACTATGGTCATGAATGAATGGGTAGGCATGGGTGTGCATGAGAAAGAGAGAGGCAGGGAGATAGGAACAGAGACAGTCAGAGATCAACTGTCTAAGTATAGTTTGGGAGATTAAATATGAAGAAGAAGCAACAGGAGTGTGAGTCAAGCACATTTGTTCAACAGGATTCTACACGAAGGCAACAGTGTTCAAGGGACAGAAGACGAGGGTCAAGGGATGGGAAATCTCTATCCTTGCCTTCTCTCATTACCTATCACACAACCCCAAATCCTTACATAAAGACAAGGAAAAGTTCTACCTTTTCCACTCACACTGAAAGAGAGAGAGGGAGTGTATGTGTGTGTGTGAGAGAGAGAGAGTACATTTTGTTTCATCTCAATCAACCCTTTGTCTCTGTCTCTTTATTAACCTTCTCAAGAGATGAGCTCAGACTCCACTGTACCTTAATTATTATTAACTGGTCCATTGATAATTGAGTGTGGTAGTGTTCATAAGTTAGTGTTAATTATAAATTAGAAGAGACTTCTCACTCCTTTCAGCTGGCACTCACCCACATCTTTCTATCATGTCTTTACTATACATGTATTTTGAGGTCATATTTAAAAGGGGCAAATCTTGAGTAGAGATAAGAAAATAATCCTTAGAACTTTATAACAGCTAGTAAGAGTTCCTTAGCTACCACCCTATAGGGAAACAATGAGACCAAGAAGATTTATGAAGGATGGTCCAAATTATATTAAACTCACTTGATACATGAACATTTATTCCCAAATCTTGTGCCAAACTCTAGTAATCAAAGATAGAGTTTCCATTTCAATCCCCATTTTCAATAAATTAACAAACAATATTTCCTGTTTGTTTATATTGCCTGGCTTTAAAAAATTGCTAAGTAGGGTAAGAAGGCAGTAATTCTTATTCAAAATAAAGTTCAAATCTTAAACTGATAAATTTTAGAGGACTCTTAGAGATTATTCAACTTCAATTACAAACTTAATTAAATTCAGGTAAGCTCATTAATAATTATTTGTTCTCCATTATATATCAGAAACTTTTTAGGTGAATTCAGAAAAGTACTTCTGTCATCAATAAGCTTTGCAATCTTAAAGTCATTTAACTTCTGAAGTTCTTTCACCATGAATAAACAATGTGAAAAATGTCATTTCAACCTCATGGTGACATTATTAGGATGAAATGAGATGATAGAAGTGTGAAAAGAACTTCGTGCAGTGGAAAGTGCCTCATGCATGCTTGCTCACATTATTATTAAAGTGTTAGTATCATTAAAATAATTCTCCAAGGGGGGAACTTACTGAAAACACACAGAATGATTAAAATCAATCTTTTCTTTACTTTAAAATAAGACAAGGCAGAACCTACACCTCCTTTCATAAAAGGACAGAGTTGCTCATTAATTTGAAATAGGGTCATAATGATAATAATTTAAATGTTAGACGGACAAAAAATTGAGGAAAAAATTATTGATCTTAATGGGTTGAGGTTTTTCTCTCTCTCTCTCTCTCTCTCTATCTTTTTTTAATTTATGCTGTGAGCACTGCAGTCATCCTCCTAATCTCTTCTTTGGTGGGACAAGGAAGTCTTGCCACTAGAAAGAGTGGTCCCTTCCTTCAACAGAAATAAGAGGAAGATCACTGGAGGTAGATCATTCTGGGGAATAATAGAAAATACATAGCGACCAGTAGTTAATTATTTGAAAGACATGAGCATTAATATCTTGTAAGGTGGAACAAAGGATAAAGTCAAAGTTTCAGTAAGAGATTGTAGAGAATGGCAATGGTAGAGAAAGGGGCATTTTTACCTGAGCCAGCTCAAAAACTATAGGGGACATCTGGGGATCAAAAGAAGCCTTACCTCTTTGTTGAGAGAAATCCAAGAAGGAACACCAAGGGAACTATGCTCTGTCCCATATTTCTTATTTCCACCAGCAGAGAGAGAGAAATAATGCATATTTTCTAGGACTTTAAAGTAATTGTCTAAATTCTTTAGAGCAGAGTCCTTGAAACCATCTCTAAATTCATGGATATTCTCTTTTGGAAAAGGAGAGAGGAAAGATGGTCTCCACAGCAAGAAAGTATGTTGTCCCCTCCTCCAAGACCATTGTTGTTTCTGTTATTGTGGATTCCTGGCAAACACCAGTTATCTACATCCAGACAGTAGTCCCACAGGGAAAGTTTTTCTACTCACAGAGGGAAGTTGGAGAGAGACCCTGAATGTCAATAAAGTGGGAACTTAATCATGGATTAGGATACATAGTTTTAAAATAAATCTGTATAAATCATTTCATGGCAAACTCACAGCAGAAGAGTAATATTTATCAAGCAGATTTGACATTTCACATACTTTAACATACTACCAGATGCAAAAAGTAAGCAGAGTAAGAGAAGTTGCATCATTCTTAAAAACCAAGTGATGTTGAATGAATGATTTGAGATTCCAATGCACGTCCACCTAACTCCAAAACTCTTCTTTCAAACACCATGTTGAAATATTGGTAACTACTATCATTTACTTCATGCTTAGTATTTCCCTGTCACTACATATACTTAATCCTCACAAAAAGACAAATTTAGTACTATTGTGTCCGTTTTACAGATAAAGAAATATGAGAAAGAAAGGTGACAATGACTTTCAGACATCTGAAAAGTAGATTTTAGATTAAAGGTCAAGGGCGTCTAACTAAAAGCTTGTCTTCCTTCCACTAAATATAATGTGTCATTACACTTTGAGAGTCACTTATGAAAACAAGCTTAGCTTCCTGGCCATGGGGGGTCTCCGTCAGACCAGAGTGACATGATTCATCTGTTTCTTCTTGTTGCTCAGCTCCTTGTGGCCTTAGGTCTTCCACCTTATATAGCCTGTTTATATGCCTCTTCCCATCTAGAATATATGCTGAGGTCTACCTTGTTGAAGTTAACTCTGAGTTTCTGTCCATTTCCAGGGCTTAAAATGTTGCCTTGCACAGAGAAAAAACTCAAAAATGCTTTTGAATACCTATTTGAATGAAAAGCTTTTTCACAAGCAACTCCTGAAATGGAGTCCTAAGTCATGCTAAAGTTCCTCAGCTGCCTCTAGGTTTTGAATATGCTCAAGGCAACTATGAATGGACCAGAAATCATGGTGTCCAGTACCAACTGTTGCTTCCAGACATTTGGTAACTGCTTGTGAACCACAGCATTTTCCCATTTGCTTCAGAAGAGTTATCTAAAATGGATTTCCAGGAGAAATCACAAAGAAATGATCATGCCAGTCTCTTTACAATAGACCTGCTCCTCTGTGGCAGTGAACAGGCTGATCGAGAACTAATGATCAGAACAGTCTGACCCAGAGGCCAAGGATGGTGCTTTCTTTAATAACAAACCTTTAGTCATCCATTTCCAGTGGTAGCCAAGGATCACAATCACCAAATATTGATGCCAGTTAATTTTTTTTCTTATAGTCACAGACAAAATGAGGGGCAAGAAAAGCAGGTAGGTTCACATTTTCTGAAACATTACTTAGTATCAGACACTGGACCTGACCTATTGCATAGGGTGACACATTTAATACAACGCCCTGGTTGGGTAGTTTACAGAGATTGTAGTTGTCATCTATACTTAGTAGCTGCTCAGAATGTGTGTTGGATTAATGAATAAGATGCATTCATTTACATAGAAAACAAACCTGAAACCAAAGCTTACTGAGGTCTGTGGGTCCTGAGGAAGCAGGACCAAAGCGGGAAAAAAAAAAAAAAGGAAGGAAGAAGAGGAGGGAAGGAAGGAAAACAAATTCAAAGGGAGTGCCACCACCCTGGTGATTGTTGTAACAAGTATGTGCCATTCCTTGGTCTTACAAGATGTTTTCAAAGGACCTGTACCAAACAATGTTTTCCAGAACAGTCCATACAATAAAGAAAGAAGAATATGCCTTTATGTCCTTTCTGTCCCATTAGTCAAAATCCACTTCACGGGGCATCAACAGCACTTCTCCACTGCTCCTGACAGGTGCTGTGGAGACTAGAGCCCCGTGGGATCCCTTAGTCATGTGCAGGCACTGTAGTGTCTGTAATTCGGAGCTAAGCATGGGCCACTCAGTTTGTAGCAGCAGCAGCAACTTGGATCCATGACCCTTGTTTGGTCCTCTCCAGTCTGGAGGCATAATAATTAGCTTCTGCTGGGTCAGAATGGGGTAGGGTGCAGGGAAGCATCATTGCGTGGATTTAGAAGAGCATATAGTCAGCTCAATATACAGTCCTAAATGGTTTTCTCTTTCCCAGGTCTGAATTTTGGACCCAGAACCTCAGTTCCATATGCTAATATGATGTCCTTTGTCATAGACCCCAAACACTCTGATTTCCCCTCTTTTTGGCAGCTTCTACTTTGTATTCTAACCTATAGGAATTTTCTCCCCTTGTTTATGACTAGGGAAGTAAACCTATACTGTTACTGGCGATTCCCTCTTGAACCTACCACTTCCACCTCCTGATGGTTGTTGCTCTCAAATTTAAGCTTTTAAGACAGAAATGCCAGCAGGTATCTCCACCCACTTTGGCTCAAACTACTAGTGATAGGAAGCCTGAATGCTGTGTGAAAATTATCCCAAAGTCAAGTTCAGTGTAAGCTCTGCTGTGATTGATTTGAAATTTCTTCCCTCAGCTTGGATGGAGAATAATGGTAGCACATGGAACAATAATTTTTAATCCATCACTATAGTGTCATTATATTTTGAGTTTTATCGCTGATTACTTGCAGAAAACTAGTTGGAAAAGACAATTCTCTATAGCTTAAAAACACTAGGAAATCATAACGTTTATAAAGTTCATAATGCCCTGATTACTGGTCTATGGTCTACTTCTTTTAAAGTAGTGAGTTGGAATCCCTCTGGATCTGTAATCTGTATGTTTGGAAGGGTCTACTTTCCACAAATAATATCATTATTTTACTTTTTATGTCTTGCCACATTTTCCTCCAAGGGAACTTCCCCCATCAACCAAATAACATAAAATTGAAACTAAGAATCCTTAGTCCTAACTGAGTAGTTTGTAACTTGAAGACCTCCATTCTGATGTATCCTTACAACCTTACAATGATTTGGAGCATGGTCTTACAGTCCATGACTGCAGTAGACTGGGAAACATTGATACTAGCTGAATACCAGAGATGAAAATTAATGACAGTGAAAGTAACTAGATTTAATACATTTTAAATATATATTTAAAATATCTCCCAGGCTCACTTGCATTGCCTGTGAACATTCTTTGTAATGGATTTAGAAAAAGTGCAGGGCATGTGGGGTCAGTTCTGGTGAATCAAGTTTACGACCAAATCTGGAAATCTGTTTAGAATCTAAATCTATGCATAACTAAAAGGTGTATTACAACTCACATTCTGGCTTGAGTCATACATGCATCTATGGCATCAAATAAAAAGTTGCAAAAACATTCTCCACAATGATGATTGCCATCACAGCCAGGCTGCCCCCAAATGGATGCACAGACTGCTTACAACCTGCTGCTGTTCTAACCAGTGGGCAGCCATTTTTATTGGTCATCTGATTGGTTGGTACTGCTGCTATGCCAATATTTTTACTATTGGATTTAATATACAATTTTTCCCCTGAAGGACAAAACTGTGAATATTTGATTTGAAGTGCTTTTTAAAAATCCAACTTTGTGTCAATCTTTGTAAATGACATAAGTCTATGGCTCACATTCTAGATGAAAGTCTATATTAAGCCAGGTTAAAAAAAAAAAGGCCTATGGAACTTGCTGCTTGATCAAAAATATATTAAGAAAGTTAAATTTTTGACCTAAGTAATTGAAGAATTAATAGAATTTAAGAAACCAGTTTAAGAAACAGAAAAAATCCTAGACCAAAATACCTAAAAGAAGAACTAATTTTTCTTCTTCAAAAGGCAAGATTTTGACCAGTTAAAAGAAAGTGAGAAAGGGCCAGACAACTGTTCCTAATAAAGGAATTACATCTACAATATCTAGTCATTTTCTCATTGCTATTTAAAATGTCCAGTAAAGAAAAAAAAAAAAAGACTGTTTTCCCAAAATAATACTTCCAAGGGAAGTGTTCTCCATAAAAAGTGAACAATTTGTGTGGGGAGGATTCCCAGAATGGGCACTGAGGCCAGAAAAAGAAACAGGGCAGAGTTTAAAACATTGATATGTTTAATGTTTACAAATTTAATGTCTACAAATTACAAAGATGAAAAGAAAAAAATACAAAGTATTTTGTATTTTGTTTTGTTTTGTATTTTGTACAAAGTTTTTGTACAGAACTTATCTGTTTTGAAAAGAATTTCATTAAAATGCTCCATCCCCAGAGAAGAGTGTATTATTTTAATAATCCTAATATCCCATGACATGCTTGCCTACCTGTTTGCTTTCTCTAAAATTAAACATGCCTAGTGACAAATTCCATCCGCTTAGCATTTAGTCAGATCTTCCAGTTAAAGATGGAAACTGTAAGGGAAAGAAACCTTCACAATTGTGAAGGAAATGCATGCAAGCTCATTATACTGATAGAAAATTCTCTAGAAATGTGAAGGGAAATTAAGAGCCGAAAAGTCAAGAACCAATGCGAAACTGACCCTGGAAGAGAAAGAGATGATTGAAGGAGAAAAGAAAATGATAACAAGATTATGAGAGTAAGGACAGTCAAGATGATAGTGTACTCACAAAATGGTGGGGGAAACTCATTCCCAGACGTTAACTATTTGATTGGCAATTGTTCAGTTTAGTTTAAAGTTATATTCATAAAATACATGTGATCAAAATTGTGTTCAGAAAAAAAAAAAAGAAAACCAAAAAGTAGAAAATGTCCCAAAAAGTAGGATTAAAAAATCAAAGAAATATAAAATCTGACCAAAGAAGTTAAAAGTCATGGGGGACATACTTGACAATCAAAATCCATCTAAATAAAATTTTAAAAGAAAAATAAATGTAATGGAAATAGATGATAACCAAGAAAATATTAGAACAGTTTCTTAAGTTGAATAAGACACTTGTTTATCCTGACTGTTACTGTGTATTGAAAAATTAAAATAAAAAAGACAAAGGAAATAAAGAAATTTTTAAATAGATGCTAGTGATAATGACTTTTTATAATGGCAAAGAATAACAGAAAAATCTAAGCTTTCCAGAAATGGAAAAAGTAATACACAAAATCAAACTGATACAGTATCTCACTAGCAACACGGCCTATTAAAAGAAAATAACATCCTGTATTAAAGAAATTTTCAGAAAGAGTATTATTAATGTACTGATACTGAAAGAATTACTTACGGGTGTATTTGAATAACACATACAAAAAAGAGTTGATGTGAGATTAGAAATTGTGGCAGCTGATATTAGCAGAGCAAATAAAGGAAGCTGAAATAAAATTAAAGAAAGAAAAAATCCTGAGAATTATAACATTCTTATTCAAGAAATACTGGTCTACTAGCATATGGTAATAAATCTTTCCTTTGGGTCAATCACACCCTTTGGCTCTGTATGATATTTGATATTTGCATAAGTATATTATTATGAATTAATTTTATTGATTTCCACATTTTAGATCCAACTTACAGACGAGGAAAAACAGCATTTTAATATCGTGATGTTTCTCTTTATTGCTGGCAAACATTGGAAACTTCACAATAAAGCAGATGATAATGTTTTATTTTATTTTATTGCATTTGCAATTTGATGCAAATTGGGCATTAAACATTAGTGGCAGAAAATAGTATGTAAGGAAGCCAGAATTAGTACAGAAAGGGTAAAAGTTATTGTTTTTATTTTGTAAAATAGATAGGAAAGAGTAATTAATATAAATTCTGAATATTTTCTGCAAGCCTATAATTTCATTATAAAATTTATCAAACAATTTTTAAAATAATTTCAATAGTTAAATTCTAATTGCCTGAAGATATTTAATATCATTGATGCTGTGGTATGAGAAGATTATCATATAGGATTTGAGTGGGTGCATATTAGTACCAAAATTCCAGAGGGTAAAATTGTAAGTACATGTAGTTTGGGTAAAACAATTCTAATTTATGTGTCTATCTTTCTGAAATATGTGTCTGTGACTATGGATATTTAGTATAACTTTAATAATGGAAACTTAAAGACAAACTGAAAGAATTTATTTAAAGAATTTGAAATAAATTATGGTAATTCCATACCACATACTACAATGAAAGCATTTCTTTTTGAAGAAATATGGAATCAAGTCTATATTTCTGGGGATTTTTTTGAGCAAGAGCAGAACGATATGTATGGTTTTATGTGATTTGATATCATTTTTTATAATGAGAAATCCATAAATATAATCTCATTTTATAAAATAAAAATATAGTGCATCATAACTTAAAATTAAAGTGTATACATGTAGAGACATATCTGGAATGGTGCAGAGGAAAAGTGTAGACATGAGTTATTCCTGGATAACTAATCAGAAAGAAACATTTTTTCCCCTAATCATTGGGGTTCAGGAGGAGAAATTCTCCCCAAAGATACAACATTTTTTTCTCACTGTTGTATTTATTCTGCCCTGGGAAGACTGAGTTAGTCATCTGATTGGCAAATTAAAAACTACTGGGTCTTGCCCTGCCCCTTTCTGAGGCTTTTCAATGGCCAAGTAGATGAATATGCCAAATTCTGGGGTCTAATAAATAGACACATTAGGTTCTCAGACCAAGCTAAAAGGTAGCCCCCATATGCCTAATTATTCAGAGACCAGGTGGAGAGGTGCTAGTTAATAAATCTCTTCCAAGATATAATATCTTGTTCATTGACTGGGAACACTGAGGAAAAAAAGGGAGTAGGAATTGAATGAGCAAAGCTTCAAAGAGAAGAACTTTTGTACTATGTAAAAACTGTCAAAATTTGTGCTTTAGTTCATGCTGGCAGGGTATTATGGCCCTGACTGTTTAATTTGGGGGCTTACACCAGGCCAGATTTTTAAATTCTGCAGATGGACAAAAAAGCTTTAAGCCAACATGCTTTATTTATGGTTTAGAAGGTAACTGCATTTTGTGATGAGTTTTCTTCCAGGGGCAAGAGGATTCTTATAGAGAGATGGAGATCTAAGAAAAGGTAAAGTCTCAAGCAAAGGGGTCTCAAAATTTAGGAAAGCCTGTGAGTAAACTGTTCATGTGCAGGAAAGATTACAGATGCAGTTGGGGGAGAGGGCAGCAGGCATTCACTGCCTCAACCCATGTCTGCCTTATAAAAGGTCTGTATCTGTGGGGTAAGCCAAGGTGACAACCTCATGGTGCAGGCCACTGTGGCTAAATATGCAGGATAGCTCTTCCTAAAATGCAACGGTAGGACCAAATTTAAAAACAGGGGAAAAATTCTTATAAAACTTTGCAAGCGACTTGGCGCCTGTGGCTCAAGTGGCTAAGGCACCGGCCACATACACCTAAGGTGGCGGGTTTGAATCCAGCCTGGGCCCGCCAAAACAGCAATGATGGCTGCAACCAAAAAAACAGCCGGGCGTTGTGGCAGGCGCCTGTGGTCCCAGCTACTTGGGAG
>NW_003852399.1:2531350-2532655 GCF_000181295.1 Otolemur garnettii
TTGGAGGTTGCTGTGAGCTGTGATGCCACACTTCTCCACCCAGGGGGACAGCTTAAGGCTCTGTCTCAAAAAGAAAAAAAAAAAAAAAAAAACTTCACCAGCGATGGTGATCAAAAATATATTCACAGGTTTTCAACTGCAAGGAAGCTAACACATACCCCAGAACACTAGTGAAGACCTGGTTTTAATTCCTGCCAAGGTATGCAGCACTGTGTCCACAAGTGCACCTGGTATCTTGATAGATCCATGGCAAAGGAGGGTTCTGTGGAAATAAAACCTTTGGCTCCCTGAGTATTGTCTGCACACTCAACAAATGTTCCTTTTCCACCATGAGTCCTCTAGTTGGCTCTAATTGATTAAGAACATATGAGAAAAATAATTTCCTGTGAAGTAGATATCTTAAGCCAAAATAACTCCATATCTCGTAACAAAAGTTACTGAGGCACAAGATTAAAATTTTCTGTCCACAGTGAATATTGATGTTATTATGCACTCAGTTCAGGAACATAAGGGATTAATATAAAGTTTAGAGAAATGGAAGTTAAGTTTGTCTTAAATTCTCCTACGTAAAAAAGTAGGTTAATACTGAGAATGCACACAAGAAGTTTATCAGAAGATACAATGATCAAGAAGTGTGGAAGACAGAATTGAGCACTGGAAGAAACTGAGCTGTGATGTGGTGTCTCCTGGACCCACTCCTGGATCCTTAGTGGGTCCTACAGGTAGGAAGTGAAGTAGATTCCTATAGCCAAGATATAGGTCATAAACAGCTGTAGATAGGGGTATGTTGATACTATGGAAGGGATCTAGGATGAACACCACATATTCACCTATATTATATATAGGTGAATTTTCTGCTAAAATAGGTACATGTATAGTGCCAAAATATTGCTGAGAGATTTTTCTCAACTAAGTTTAAGCTCAAAAGACATTAATTCAAGAAAGCTGGCATCAATTGACTAGCATTATGGCCAGACCACTCGGTTCTTGCTATGATTTTTGGCCATGGAATATGCTGTCTTCTGGGAACATGGTTTTTCCAGGGATAATTGCTTTAAGGAGATAGAGATTAGCTTGTTTTCCAATTTTTCTGTGTGTGGGCTATGGAACATCTGCATGTATGATGCAGAAGGTTATCTACAATGTTTTGCTGAGTTAAAAATTTACATGTCCCATTAACTCTTTAGACTCTTTAAAAATCAGTCAGGAGGGCAGTGCTGGACAGATCCTCCAAAAAGAAGTTGAGCAAAGAAATCCTAGATTTAAATTTAACCATCCAACTTTTGGACCTAACAGACATCTACA
>NW_003852399.1:2535979-2692216 GCF_000181295.1 Otolemur garnettii
TGAATGTTTTGACATAATAACTAAGAAAGTTACATGAAGGCTATGTTAACCAGTTTGATGGAAGTGTCTTGGATTATGTATGAAAACACCACACTGTACCCGCAAAGTGCATCAATGTACACAGTTACCATTCAATAAAAAAAAAAAAAAAAAATCAGTCAGGAGAATTTTGTTTCCAGGAAGAAATGAAATATATATAAAGCAAACATAAGAAGATTTTGGAAAGAAAAAGACGACCAGTTAGAGATGTTGGATGGTGAACAATGAGAAAATGGTACATTCTCTGGGTTTTCTTTTTGTTTCATATATGCACATAATAAAATTGGAAATTAAAAATTTATCAAACTAGAAACACTGGTGGATACAGGTTTTTCTTGTAGAGAGGTTCTTTAAAAAATATACTGTCCCCTCTAACAAAAGGAGAAGGAAAGGAATATCTTAGCAAGACAGAAACTTTTACACAATAGTTGTAAAAGTTTTGGCAATCTTTTATTAGTAATGAAGGCATTCTAACTGCAGTGTCAGTGTGATTCCATTGCAAACCAATATATCTTCATCACATCCCAGAAGTTACAAGAAGCTTACACAGTGGTTATCAAGAGACACTAACTGGGAAATTTGGTTTTCTCATTTTCCCTAATAATAAAGCAGCAACCCCTCTTCTTCCCCTTCCAGAGCAATATTTTTTAAAAAATCAGTTAAAACAGAAGATTTCAGATATCTAGAGTATCTCATAATGCAAATCAAAAATGTCAAGCTTTTAATTGAAAATCAATTATGAACACTAAGAACCAGAAAGATATGATTTTTTTTTAAAAAAAAGACAATAGATGCCAGCATAGAGATGACAGATATGTTAGAAATATTTGGCAAAGATTTTAAAGCAGTAATAAGGAAAAAAATATTTCAATAAGAAATTACAAACAAGTTGAAACAGAGAAAAATAATGGAAAACCTGAGCAAATTTAAAGGTATCAACAGAGAAAGGAAATAAAAATAAGGCCCATATTAAAAAATTCATATTCAAAATTATAACAAAAAATAAAAAGTTCAATGGATGGGCATATCAGCAGACTAAAGGTGTCACGGAAAGAATAAATAAACAAATGGAGGGAAAAGAACCAGAGAAGGTAATGTATCTGATTAGAGAGAAAATAGACTAAAAAACAGAAAATAAACAGAGACTCAAGGACCTGTGAGAATGTAACAAAAGATCTAACATTTATATTATCAGAGTTGTGGGAGAAAAAAGGAAAGTCTGTAGAAGCTGAAAAGTCCTTAAATCAATCACTGATGAGAACATTTAAAATTTGGGAAGAAACATAAATGGAGAGATTCAAAAAGTTGTATGGACCTCAGATAAGGTTATCTCAAGAAAATACAAGACAATATGCATAACAATAACATTTGAAAACGAAATACAAAGGAAACCTGGAGGTCAGGTGGCCAGACAGAAATAATAGGGAAAGACCAAATAGTATAATAATTGATTTCTTGTCAGAAAACACTAAGGCAACAATGAGGTGGCCAGTGCTGAGTAGGAAAAAAAGAAAAAGAAGGGAAAATCAAGGTATTTTGAGATGAATAAAAACTAAGAGAATTTGTCACCAGGAGACTTACACTACAAGCATTTTAAGGAAATTTTCTAAACAGAAAAGGAATAATATGAGAAGGAATATCAGGATGTTGGAAGAAAAAAAAAGAACACAAGTCAAGTCTCCTAAATTATATTTGAATTTGGTGATTGAAATAAAAATATAACATTACCTGAAATGATTCCTAATTTACGTAGAGAAATATTTCAGACAATTGTATTATAAATACAGGATGATAATGGGAACTAAAGGGTGGTAAAATTACTATGTTTCACTCAACCTTGTAAAATAATGATATCAGTGAACTGTAATCAATTATGTATATGTAATTTAAAACACAGAACAATCACTAAATATGCAATACAGAAAGATTATACTAAAAAATACTATAAATAAATCAAATTGATATTCCAAAACAATGTGACAATGTTCAAGTAATAAAAAGGAGGAAAGGAAAAAAAATAGAAAGAAAAACAAAAAGAAAGCAAACATAAAAAGGTCGATTCAATAAAGACATTAAATGTAATCTGTCTAAACATATCAATAAAAAGTAAGTGGATAAAAAAATTATGACCCAATTTTATGCTGTCTACAAGACATTCATTTGACATACAGGCAATCTCTAAGTCACAAACATGTGACTTATGTACAACTCTCATTTATGAGTTATAACCATCTGACTGACATACAACTAGCACTTTGTGAATGGAGTTTATTACAAGTAGTTAGTAAATGTACCTATTCTAATTTATGTACAAATTCACCTTAAGAACAAACCTATAGAACCTATCTAATTTGTAACTTGACAATGGCTTATATAACAATGTATAAAGGTTAAAAGTAAAAGGAAAAAGTGATATACTTGCATTATTAATTAAAGTAAAGCAGAAGTGGCTATATTAATATTTAATAAAGTATATATAATAGAAAAAAATTATCACAGAGAGAAACATTATAGGTTGAAAAGAGCGTATTGTCAAAAAGACATAGCAATCTGAAAAGTGCATGTGCCAATCAGCAGAGCTGCAAAATATTAGAAGAAAAAGTCAACAGAACTCAAATTAGGAAATTGATAAATCTATTTATCTATTTAAATAAAATCAGGAGACTTGAACATATTCTCTGAAGAACTGATAAAGCAACTAGACAGAGAGTCAGCAAGGATATAGAAAAACTCAACATCCCCATAAATCCATAGGATTTAATCAATATTTATATAGTACTTCACCAATGAGTACTGAGTACACTTTCTTTTCAAGGCACACAACAGGTACCTTGATCATAGCCTGGGCTATACAAAAACCTCAACATTTTTTTTAAGTAGAATTTATGCAGAGTATGTTTTCTGTGGCAATGAAAATTAGAGATCTATAGCCAAAAGATAGAAAAATTCCTGAAAACTTGAAAAATAAAGAACAAACTTCTAAGTAATCCATGTGTCAAGAGGAATTTTTAAAGTAATAAAAAATACATTGACCTACAATTAAAATGAAAATATATCAAAATTTGTAGGATACAGTTAAAGCAATGATGAGAAGGACATTTATAGGACTAATTGTATAAGTTAGGGAAGAAAAAAAAGTCCAAATAAACTAGCACTTTAAAAGCCTAGACAAACAGCAAATCAAAATAATACCAAAGCAAGCAGAAGGATGGAAATAACAATTATAAGAGTAGAAATTATAAAATGGAAACAGGAAAAGAATAGAAAATAATCAGTGAAACAAAGTTGTTCCTTGAAAACTCAAATAAGTTAACAAACCACTAGCAAAACTAACAAATACTAAAAAAGACAGGACTACCAAGACTAGGAGGATAAGCAAGGGATATCATGATAGCCCCTGTAAAAATAACAACATAATAAGGGAATATTAATGATAAATTACATTTATAAAACTGAAAACTGTGAAAACTCTCAAAACTGTGTCTTGAGAGACACAAATGACCACAACTTGATCATTTTGAAATAGATAATTGTAATAGTCCTGTAACAAATAAGGGAAGTGAATTCATAATTTAATACCCCCACCCCCCATTCTCTCTGGACATAGATGGAGAACTCATCAAAATGTTCAAAATGTGTTTAACACTAATTCAACATGCTTGTCCAGGAAAGAGAAGCTAACATTTTCCAATTCATTTCATGTAGTTAGTATTACTCTGACAATAAAACCAGACAAAGACAGAACAAAAGAGAAAACTATCCACAAATATCTTAAATTTATATGTAAAAATACTAAACATTACCAGATATAATTCAGCAATATATAAAAATAATTATACACCATGACCATGTAAATTTTATTTCAAGATATAAAGCAGATTTGATATTTGAAAACTTATTAACATAGTCCACCTTTTTAAAGCTAAGTAATTCAAAGCACAGATTATATTTACCAATGAATAAAAAGCTTTTGACCATATCCAACACCTCTTCACAATGAAAATTCCAAGAAAATAGAAATAAAGGGGAACTTTCTCACATTGGTGAAGACCATAGAAGAACAGTAGCTAAAATTATAATGACAAAAGACTTAAGGTCAGGAACAAAACAAGGTTGCTCATTGTCACCACTCTTACTCAAAATAGTTCTAGACAGTACAAAGGCCAAGTAAAGGAGATAAAATGCACACAGAACCAATGACAAAATAAAACTATTACTGTTTGCAGATGACAAAATTATCAATGTAGATTATGCCCCCCAAATTATTTAAAAACTCAAACAAAACAGACTGGTGAGTTAAGTAAAATAGTTTTATAAAACAAAAAGACAAAAATTGTGTTTCTATATACTAGCAATGAGCATGTAGACACAAACTTAATATATAACATTTATTAATGGCTATAAAATAAAATACTTTGGTGTAAATCTAACAAAACAAAGGCTGTATATGCTGAAAATTATAAAATGTTGGCTAAACAAATGTTAGAAGTATTTAAACTAATGAAGAGATGCCCTGTGTTCTGGATTGGAAATCAGGGAAGATGGCAACATTCTCTAAATTGATGTTCATGCTTCTAGCAATTTCTATTAAAATCCTAGTGAGAATTTTCGTAGACATAGATGAACGTATTCAATAGTTTACATGGAAAAACAAATGAACAAAAATAGCCAAAGCAATCTTTAAATAAAAATAAAATAGATGGCTTGACACCAAGACTTGTTATATAGCTACGGTAATCAAGAAGGTATGATATTGGTAGAAAGAGACTCATGGACAAAGGGAAGAGAACAAACACTGAAATACAAATGTACATAAGTTTTGACAAAAGTACTAAAGCAACGTAATGTGGAAAAGATCGCTTTGTCAATAAATGATACAGGAGCAATTGCACATTTATAGGTAAATAATGAACTTCTACCAGATTCTCACAACCTACAGAAAATTCAACTCAAATGGACCAAATATTTATATGTAAAACTTTTGACTATGACACTTCTAGAGAAAATCTTCAAAATGTAGTGCTAGTGAAGGAATCCTTAGATCTGACTCCCCCCAAAAAACAGTATTCGTTAAAAGACAGACAAATTGAACTTCAATATATGTATATATTTTTGAGACAGAGTCTCACTCTGTCACCCTGCTTAGAGTGTCATGGCATCATCATAGCACAAAGTAACCTCAAACTCTGGGGCTCAACAAACCTCTTTCCTTAATCTTCCAAGTAGCTGGAAATACAAGCACCTCCCTCTATTTTTAGTACAGATAGGAAAGAAACTAGACATTCAAATCCTGTTTGACTCAAAAGCTATCTATCAAAACATTTATCTCAGAAACACTGATACTTATATTTATGAAAAAGTCTCCATATAAATGATTATATTACCTTTATTCATAATAATTCTCCTACTGCAAGCAACCCAGATGTTCTTTAATGTATGATGAATGGTGATAAAAACTAGGGTACATTTAAATATTACTCAGCAATAGAAAGGAATAAAATATTGATACATAGAACAACCCAGATAAATTTCAAATTATTTTCAGTAAAAAAAAAGGCTAATTCTAAAAGGTTACGTGCAGTATAATTTTATTTCTATAAAACTCTATTTTTTTTTTTATTTTAAGGATTAAGAGGTGCTAGCATCTTTTGTTAAGTGGATGCTGAAATGGGGGCTTTCCGTGTGCCCATCACCGGAGTATTTTCCAATGTTCTCAATAGGTAGATTCTTATCCTTTATCCTCTTCCCATCCTGCTCCTTGATAGTTTCCGATGTGCATTACTCCTCTTTATGAACATATATATCTTTCATTTAGCTCTTAAATGAGTAAGTGAGAACATGTGGTATCTGTTTTTCCATTCCTCAGATACTTCACTTAGGATATGGTCTTCAGTTCCATCCAAGTTTCCAAATTACATTCTTTCCTTCCCTTTTATGGTTGAGTAGTCCTCCATGGGTGGGTAGTACTCCAATGCTACATGACATTTTATTTATCCACTCACGAGTTGATGGGAACTTAGGCTTAGCCAACTTTTGGCTATTTTCCACATTTTTGCAATGGTTGGATTGTGCCGTGATAAACATTTGTGTACACATGTATTTTTTATAACATAACTTCTGTTACTTACAATAGATACCCAGTAGTAGGATTGCAGATGTTAGCCCTGTTTTAGTCCTTTGAGGCATCTCTCCCCTGATTTCCATAGCAGTTGTACAAATTTATAATTGCTGGAATGGTGTATAAGCATTAGCTTTTTATAGCAACTATACTAATAAAATATGGTAATTTTATTTTTTACTTTTTTAATAATGGGTATTCTGAAAGGTGTAAGGTGATATCTCATTGTTTTAATCTGTGTTTTCCTGATGATTATTGATGTTGAGTATTTTTTGATGTTCATTGGCCATTTGTCTATCTTCTTTTGAAAAAACTCTATTCATGTCTTTTGCCCATGTTTGGTTTTTTTCCTTGCCAGGTATATATTTTGTGAATATTTTCTGTCACTATGTATGGTCTATTTACTCAGTTGATTATTTCTTTTGCTGTGCAGATTCTTTTTACTTTAGTTTCTATTTATTTATTGTTGTATTTGCTTTGGGGTCTTACTTATAAATTCTTTGCCTAAACCATTATCCAGAAGAGTTTATCTTCTAGAATGTTTAGGGTTTCAAGTCACACATGTATGTCTTTAATTCATCTTCAGTGAATTTTTGTGTATGGTAAGAGAAAAGGATCCTCTATCATTCTTCTGCATAAGATTAGTTTTCCTCGCACCATTTATTGAATAGGATGTCTTTTCCCCAGTGTAAGTTTTTGTCTATTTTGTCAAAAATCAGTTGGTTGTAGGGAGATTATTTACTTCTTGATTCTCTATTCTGTTTCATTGGTCTATCAGTCTATCTTTATTCCAATATCATGCTGTTTTGACTACTATAAACTTGTAGTATAATTTGAAGTCAGGTAATGTGCTGCCTTCAGATTTATTCTCTTTGATTAGAATTATTTGGCTATTCAGGCTCTGTTTTGGTTCCATATGAAATTTAGAATTATTTTTTTTCTAGATCTGCGGGAAATGACTTTGGAATTTTGATGGGATCTGCACTTAATTTGTAAGTCACTTTGTGCAGTACAGGCATTTTAACAATGTTGATTGATTCTTCCACTCCATGAGTATGAGATATTTTTCTATTCACTTGTGTCATCTCTGATTTATTTTACCAGTATTTGGTAGTTCTCCTTGTAGAGATTTTTTTTACCTCCTTGGTTAAGTATATTCCTAGGTATTTCATTTTCTTTGTAGCTACTATAAATGGTAGGAAGTTCTTGATTTGACTCTCAGATTGACTGTTACTAATACATGGTCTATAGAATGCCACCGATTTGTATACATCAATTTTGTGAACTGAAACATTATTGAAATTATCAATTCCAGGAGTCTTTTGGTTAGCATTTTAGGGTGTTTTAGATGTAAGAACATATCATTAGCAAATAGAAATATTTTGACCTCTTCTTTCCCTATTTGAAAGTCTTTTATATCTTTCTCTTTTCTGACTGCTTTGGCTGTGACATCTAGTACTATGTTGAATACAGTGGTGACAATAAACATTCATGACTTTTTCTAGTTCTTAGGGGAAGTGTTTTTAGCTTTTCCCCATTCAGTATGATATTGGCCATGGGTTTGGCTTGGCATAGATGGCTTTTGTTATTTTGAGGTATGTTCCTTTAATGCCTAATTTGGTTAGGGGTTTTATCAAGAAAGAGTGCTGGATTTTATAGAATGCTTTTCCTGCATCTATTGAGACGATCCTATGGTCCTTGTTTTAATTTTATTTATGTGGTGATTCACACTTATTGATTTCCATATATTGAACCATTCTTACATCCCTGGGATGAATCTTACTTGATCAAAGGGGATTATTGTTTTGTTACACTGTTGAATTGGTTTGATAGTATTTTGTTGAGGATTTTTGCATCTGTGTTCATAAGGGATATTGATTAGCAATGTCTTTTTTTTTATTTCTGATTGAGCTTAATTGGGTCATTTCTCTTCTATTTCTGATTAATCTAGGTCTATTGATTTTATCTTTTCAAGGAATAAACTTTTTGTTTCTTTGATCCTTTGTATTTTAGGAGGAGATGGGTTCTATTATGTCTAGTTCTGCTGTATTTTTTATTATTATTTTTCCCTTTTGCTAGTTTGGGTTGTGTTTGTTCTTCTTTTTCTAGTTTTTTGAAATATAACATTAGATTATTAATTTGTGACCTTTTTGTATTTTTGGCTTTGAACTTTTGTCATTTAAGATTTTTTAAAATATTTTTATTAAATCTTTCATACATAGATCATAAATACATTTATGCCATTGTAGGATTCAACGTGTTGATTATTTGTACAAATTGGAATGCTTACATTCTACTAAACAACATAGCCTTCACCGCTTTTACCCAATTACAGGATTAAGACATTTATGCTCTACACCTGATAGATCCAACTTGTACTTGCAATATGCTCCATAGGTGTGGTCCCCCTACCAACTCTCCCTCTATCAACCCACCCCCCTCCGTCATTTAAGATTTTGAGCTTTCCTCCTAAAACTACCTTTACTATATCCCATAGATTTTCCATGCTTGTGTTATGATTGTTATTCAGTTTGAAAAATGTTTTTATTTCCACATTAATTTTGTCATTAACCCAAAAATTGTTCAACAGCAGGTCATTTAAGTTCCCATGAATTTGGGTTTGATTTGAGAGTTTGTCTTGTGTTGGTTTCTAGTTTTATTTAACTACTATCTGAAAAGATACAAGGAATAATTTTAATTTTTATGAATTTTCTGAGCAAACATATGTGATCTATCTTGGAATATGTCTGTGTACTAATGAGAAGAATGTTCATCATGCTGTTTGGGGGTACAATGTTCTGAATAAGTCTGTTAGGTCTATTTCTTCTAATGTGCTATTTAAGTCCAGCATTTCTTTGTTGATCTTCTGCCTCAGGGATCTGTCTAGTTAATGTCATTGGAGTGTTTTTGCCTATTTCTTTACTGAGGTCTAGTAGTAGTATATTTATGAATCTGGAAGCTCTTATGTCTGATACGTATATATTTAGGATTATTACATCTTCTTGCTAAATTGCTCCTTCTGTCATTATGCAATGACTGTCTTTTTCTTTCTTTACCAGTGTTGATTCAAAGTCTATTTTATCTGATATGACAATAACTACTCCTACTGGCTTTTTGTTTTTATTTACATGGTATATTTTCAATACCTTATGTTGAGTCTACAAGTATGCTTGCAAGTTAAAATGGATTTCCTGGAGATAGCATATACTTGGGATGTGGTTTTTAATCTATTTGACCAGTCTCTATCTTTTAAATGGAGGATTAAGACTATTTATATTCAATGTTAGTTTGATATGTGAGAAACTACTCTGTCATGTTTAATGATATCTAGTTGTTTTGTTTTCCTCCTTGTATTACTGTTTTATAAACAATGTTATCTTTAATATTTGTGTGTTTTTACATTGTTGAATATTGATTTTTATTTTCCATATAGAGAGCAATTTTAAGCACTTCCTGTAGGTCAGGTTTAGTGGTGTCAAATTTCCTTAGTGTTTGTCTGGGAAAGACATTATTTCTCCTTATTTTAAAAACTTAGTTTTGCAGAATTCAGAATTCTTGGCTTTTAGTTATCCTTTTTAAAGACTAATAACGGGGCTGTGCCTGGTGACTCATGCTTGTAATACTAGCATTTGGGGAGGCTGATGTGGGAGGACTGATTGAGGCCAAGAGTTCCAGATTAGTCTGAGCAAAACCTCACATCTACATAAAAAGATAAAAAATTGTCATGTGTGCTGTTGTGGTGTGAACCTTAATCCCACCTACTCGGGCAACCAAGACAGGAGGATCACCTGAGCTCAGGAGTTTGAGGTTGCAACGAGCTATGATGATCCCATTGTGCTCTATCAAGTCTGGGGGACAAAGCAGCACACTAACTTAAAAAAGCCAATAATAATAATAATAAAGTAAAATGAAAAGAAGATAGAAGAAAAAGAAAAGATAAAAAACAAAAAGAAAAAAAGAAAATAAGTAGAAAATTGGACCTCAACCCCTTCTGGCTAGAAAGGTTTCTGCTGAGAGTTCTGTTGCTAGTCTTACTGGTTTTCCCTTATAAATAACTTATTGCTTTGATTTGCATCTTGTAGGATTTCTCCTTCACTTTGAAGTTGATCTGTCTGATGACTACATAGCTTGGTGATGATCTATTTGCTATGAATCGCCTAGGTGTTCAGTGACCATCTTATGTCTGTACATCTAAACCTCTGACAATACCAGGAATTTTTTTATTATTATTCTTTCAAATAGGTTTTCCATGTTCATTGCATTTTCTTCTTCTTCCCATATACTTCTTTTATTATCCTGCTTTGCATAATCTCATATTTCTTATAATGATTTTTCATTCTTTTTTCCATGTTTTTAATGGACAGGGTTATGTCAAAATTTTTTCTTTAAGCTTCAAAAGTCTTTCTTCTTCTTGGTCTAATCGGTTGTGAAAGTTTTCTGATGTATTTTCAAATTGCCTAAATGACTCTCTTGTTTATTTCTGTTATCTGTTTTCTAAAAGTATTTATCTCTTAAGTGATTTTTTATACATATCTTGAATTATTCTTTTGATTTCTTTGAGTTAGTTTTCTACCATCTCCTCAATTCCATTCATCTGACTTGTCCTGAATATTCTGAATTCTACCTCTGTCCAAAATTTTCTTTTTGTTTGACTTTGTTATTGGAGAGTTATTATAATTCTTTGAGGGTGTCAAGACAGCATGTTTCTTCATGTTTCCAGAGTTTTTATGTTGACTTTTTTCTAATCTGAAGCTACTTCTTTCAGTTTAAAACAGAGCAGATAAGATGTGCCTGCTTGTCTCTTCTAAGACCTCTGTTGCTCAGTGAAGATATGTCTGGATCCTTGGATGGTATGCTTGGGTCCTACCCCAGAAAAGCTTGACTAGGCAGGAGAGAAGCAGATGCCCTGTCAGCCTTTAATGATACTACTCTGCTGCACCTCCCCTAGCCCCAGTGCCCACAGGGAACAGGGTGGAGCAGATTGTTACTATGGAATGTACTAGTGGATTACAGCTCATGTATGGCACAGAGTGAGACCTCTGAATAGGCATGAAGGTACAGCAGGCCACACACAAGCTGCAGCATTCAGGGAAATTATATGGGACGGTATGGGTCCATGGTGTGTATTTGCCCAGATCTAAAATCCTTGACTTTGCTAGGTTTTGTTTCACTTGAGGCCTTTCAGGAATGACAGTAACAGCAATTCAGCTGCCTCAGACATATGCAGTGGGCACCTATGCTATAGGTGCATATTCTGCCTAGGTTCCAAGAGATGCACTTAAGCAGAATCATCCAGGCCACAGTAGCAGGTGCTGAAATCTATGGTCTCTCCTGCTCTTCTAAGGGCTCCCACTAGTGGTGGCTGCTGCAGGGATACCTGTCACCTACCCATAGAGCACATGTGAGTGCTGGGATTCCAAGAAGGAGAAAGCAAAGATCTGATCCCTGGGCAAAAGTTCTGGGGTTGAGATGATGCAGTACAATGGTGCCAACTGCAGTACCTAGGGCTCATAAACCAGCCATCGTTTACCTCGTGAGCAATGCAGCCATGTGGCCTCCAGGTAGGTCTCCATATCGGTCCAAAGACTTTCTGCAGTGGAAGGGCCCTCCCATCACTTCAGCTGCAGTATCCTAGGGGAAACATGTTTCTTGGGATTTTCTCCTTTGCCCATTTCCCTGGTGTGTTCAGATTTCCTAGTTCCCTCTATTTCTGTTTAGCAGATTGCACCACTTCTGTGTTCCTTGCTCCACTCTCTCCTCCTCTGTGTAGATTCCCAAAGCTCTTGCTCAGATGGTTAATCCAAAGGTGAATTATTGATTTGTCACTTCTGATCCTCTCTGCCTGGGTGGCATTATGCAGAATGTTTCCAGTCCACTATCTTGCTTTAGTACTCATTTTCATACAATTCTTGGAATGACAAAATTATACAAATGGAATACAGTAGTGATTGCCAATCATTAGGGAAGTTGTAAATAGAAGGTGGGTGTGGCTTTCAAAGGGCAACACAAGAAATCCTTGTGGAATATTCTATATCATGACTATCCTGAATATGTAAATATTCATGACTATCCTGAATATGTAAATATTCGTGTTATAATATTGTACCATAATTTATAAGAGTCTGCCTTGGGGGAAATTGAGCAAAATACACACAGAGTTTCTCTGATTTCTTATAATTGCTTATCAATTTGTATTTATCTCATAATAAGAGGTTTAATTAAAGAAAAATCAGGTGCATTAGAAACTTGGTATGAAAGTATTTCTACTTCTGATACTTGAAAACTCTATTCATCTTCCTATAGCTTAGTTGCAACTGCTGAAAAAGTCCATATCCCGGCTCGGCGCCTATAGCTCAACCGGCTAAGACGCCAGCCACATACACCTAAGGTGGCGGGTTCGAATCCCCAGCCCGGACCCGCCAAACAACAATGACGGCTGCAACCAAAAAATAGCCGGGCGTTGTGGCGGGCGCCTGTGGTCCCAGCTGCTTGGGAGGCGGAGGCAGGAGACTCGCTTGAGCCCAGGAGTTGGAGGGTGCTGTGAGCTGTAATGCCACGGCACTCTACCCAGGGGGACAGCTTGAGGCTCTGTCTCAAAAAAAAAAAAAAAAAAAGTCCATATCCCACTAAGTGTTAAAAAACCCTCTAGTTGAGAACAAACAAAATAGAAATCAGATAAGAATACATTAGAGGCTTCAAATTCTTTGCAAGAACAAGTGAATTTTAATTTTAATCCTTATTGGCATTTCGTATATAAAAATTATACTTTGAATTTTAATCTTTTCCAAGAAGATGGTCATGATTAGGGGTTAGGAAGCTATCTTATATATTTAAGTTTGAAGATTGTTAGTTAATATTTTAGTATTGGAGTGTATTTACAAATTTTATCTTAACATTGAAATGAATCTCACTGAAAGCCCTCTGATATACTATTGTGATAAATATAGATGGACTTAGTATATATTGAGATATATAATATGAAATAACTTTCACATCAGTGTAAAAGTGAGCATAGGTTGATAAATGTACACCAGCAGTGGTTCATGGAGAATCCTCAGTGCAGACGTGGTTGTTATATCTGGAATAGTCTCATAAGAACAGGAACAGGTTCACAACTCCCTTGACAGCCTCATGTTTATACAATAAAGGATTCATGGTTAATTACAAAGAACTAAGAAAACAAGAAGTTGGAGAAAGTTATAAGGGATATGTCTTCTTTATTCCTGAGATTTTAAATCAGAAGTAATTTTCTTTACATATATCTCTGAAGTTTCTCTGTTTTTCCTTTTATTCCACCTTTCCTGTATAAGGTGATACATCTCATTGTGAAGTTTAGAAAGATTAACCCGATATTCTGGCCTCAGGAACAGGAACATTCTTTCTTTTGCTATCCATAGAAAGCATATTCCAGGGCTCCCCTTCCCCTGTGAGTCTCCCATGCAGGGAAGATTGCACTAGTCTATGTAGTAGGATTTGGTAAAGGAATTTGCCTAATTATAGCATTTCATATTAATAAGCTCACTTGCCCTTTTTTCTCAAAACAGATTATCCACTCTGGCCTTGATCATTATGAAAGATGTTTATGAATCTCATCTGCCATTCATTTGATATATTTCTCAATTTCCTCAGAAAACAAAGAAAGATATTGTTTATTGGGATTTTTTAGGCCCCCCAATAAGTAAAATAGTTTTAAAACACTGAATTCACTTGCTAGGGTGGCATTGACAAGATACTACAGGTTGGGTGACTTAAATAATAGAAATTTGTTTTCCTTCAGTTCTGGAAGCAAGAATTCCAAGTGCGAGGTGTTGGCAAGTTGGTTTCTGGTGAGGCTTGAGTCCTTGGCTTGGCCATGGTGGTCATTTTGCTCACATGGTCAATAGGAGACTGAGGTTTATAGAAGCAGCCACCAGCTTTTAAAGAAGGTGCTGGGAGCAAGACACGTCCTAGCCAGCAGGGAGACGTTTTGCAGCCCAGAGACAAGCCCTCAAGCAGCTGCCTGCATTAATGAGATAAGACCAGTGGCTGGCAAGCTAGTGTTATAGTTTGTAGCATTTGTAGGGCAACAGGATGGGAATTGGAATTGGAATTGAGCTGTGACAGAAAGAGCACTTAGCAATCATTAAACATGTGATCCTGGCATGTGGACCCCCACTCTTGTTGTATGATGCCTCAATAAAAGGTCAAGGGAGAGGTTTCTCAGGGCTCTCAGAGGACAGATGGGAAACCCACCTCTTGCAGGCACGTACCGTCAATCTGTGTCCTGGCTGTTTTTATTCGGGCAGTGACCGGGTGCCACAGCGGGCACCATCAAAAGTCTTTCCTCTGTGTACGTGCAACTTCCTTCTTTTTATAAAAACAAGAGTCATATTGGATAGGGTCTCACTCTTATGATCTCATTTAATCTTAAGTATCTCTTTAAAGGTCTTATTTCCAAATGTAGTTACTTTACGTGTTAGGCTTTTACCATATGAATTTGGGGGCAACATGATTCAGCCCATAGCAAAAATATGTAATATCAGATTAGATATTTTTTAGATAAAAATCACCTTTGAGTTGTTAATAGAGAATACACTTAAAAGTAAGAAAGTTGAACAACAATAAAAAGCCTGGGAACAGGTAACTCAGTGTTCAAATGTCCAAAGAACATGAAAATAAGCTTCACATTTCTAGCCACTGGATGAAAGAACATTGAAACAACAAAATATTCACCAACAATTAGGGAAGAATAAAAACAAACATTGAGAAAAAGAGATAGAGGGCAAAGATATTATGCTGCTGATGGTAACACAACATTGTTTTACTTGAAAAACAATGTTATGCAGCACAAATCGGGTATACACAGTTCTATGTATGTCTAGATCTCTGTTCCTATAAAATTCTCTTATGTAGACCAGTCAATTATTCAGAAACAATTACTTATGGGTCTTTTAGGTTTCTACACATTTGCAAACAAAGATTTTAATTGTCCTTTTATTTCCGATTATCTTTTCAAAAATGTTTGTAAGATAAACAGTCTTAGAAAAAAGAGATATTGTCTGAAAAGGCAGGTCTATTTATTGCCCAGTGCAATCAAAGTAGTGTTTCCTTTTGGAACAAAGGCCAAGCAAATTTGCTTCTGGCATAACATAAAAAACCTAGGCTCCCTAAATTCAGGGTTCTCCTATTTGATGCAAATTCACTGTATACTTTGTAAACAGTTGGAAACTGGGGGCAAAGGGAGTTGGTCCAAGTATGAGAATTCTCATGCTGCTTGAGAGTCTCAAATGATAAAGTCCTTTACCTCTGACTCAGGTGCCTTGTATCTTTTGCTAGAAGTTATGAAACTGTGGACATCTAACTTATCTTACAAATAGAGTAAAGTTTCAGATTTTTAGCAGCTATTGACATAGACCTGTCCCAATTAACAATAGAACAGTTCAGAATAATAAAAAAAGAATCAATTTAAATGTACAGCAATGGGGAAATGTATTTTAAAAGTTGTAGCATATAATGCAGTAATTAAACTGAGTGGTATTAATGTACCATGTTTAATCACATGACTGATAATTTTATCAGTTAAAATTAGTGGGTTGTTGATCATTTTAAGTGGTCAAACCTAACACTTAAGTCAACATAAATAGATATTGGAAATGTAAAATTGAATTTTAAAATTTGATTTAATTAAAAAGCAATGCATGCAAATGTTTAAAATAAAACCATACTCTTTCTTCTGTCACTGATCAAGGACTATATATTCTACTCCAGGGGTCCTCAAACTTTTTAAACAGGGGGACAGTTGACTATCCCTCAGACCGTTGGAGGGCCAGACTGCGGGCCCCAGAATGAGTTGGCTGCTAGGCAGGACAGGCAGCCAGGCAGCAGTGGCAAAAACACCCGACGGGCCGGATAAAGGTCCTAGGTGGGCCGCATATGGCTCGCAGGCCATAGTTTGAAGACACCCACTCCATTGTAGAAGGAGTGACACTGATTCAGGAAAATACTTATCCCTGGACTGAACAGGGGGGTGATTAAAATAGAAGAATAGGTATGAGATTTCAACTGTATCTACAAAATTATAGTTTTAAAATCAGTAAAGATCATATTACTTATCATAATATGCTAAGTAATTTTTATTACATGCGTGTATGATTATGTGGTTACTGTAAAACTCCCTAAGCTCTGCTTTACACATTAAGTGCCCATTCTTTCTTAATTAACAGAATTATAAAGTATAGTGAAGATACAGAAGCTCATAAGGGTGACCACAGCTTGGAAAGCAGTCATCTCAAACAGGCTTTCCAAATCTCCAGAAGCAGCGCCAGCTCTCTGTCCTCTCATTTTCTCAGAAGACCTGCCTTGGTTTATAGGGTGCTGTATTTTTCTTCTAGAAAATGCATTATGAGTCACTCAGAAGGGCCTACTCTAAAAATTTCACCATATGTCATTAAATGTCATATGGTTCAACACTAGGAAATTTTTTTCTCATAATGAGAAATGCAAAGTCTGGGCTGGTTTCAGGTTTTTATTTCTTTTAATCTATCTTGAGAAAACATTAATGAGTACATATACTTAAAAAAAAAAATCTTGAGAGTGCAATGACTATGTCCTCACTAAGCTATCTTCCTATCTACCAGATTATATTTCTGGCTGATTTTTTGTGTGTTTTGTTTTCTGTTTTTTATCTCTGCCAGCCTCTGTATCAGTGGGCTCCACATTTGTGTATTATTCAGACAACCACGGATTGAAAATATTTAGAGAGAAGATGGATGGTTGTGTCTCTGCAAACATATTCAGACTTTTTTTTTCTTGCCTTTAATCCCTAAACAATACAGTATAACAACTGGTTTCATATCATTCACACTGCATTAGGTATTACAAATAAAATAAAAATGATTTCCAAGGGAAGACATGTATAGGTTATGTGAAAATCCTACACCATTAAGAATAAGGCACTCGAGTCTCCATGGGTTTCCATATCCAGGGGAGGTCCTGGAAACCATCCCGCATGGATGCCGAGGGGTGATTGAACATATTTCTGGAAATGATTGGAAGTGCCTAAACAAAATGAAAGCAGAGAATTACAACTGTTTAGATAACATCTGAAGTTTTTTTTTGTATTTGTATTTTCATTTTATAGATGAAAATACAGAGATGTCTCTTCATAGTGGCTGTGTTCACATATAAACTCACATCTTCTGACCCATAACAATATGAATTCCAACATGCTAAGTTAAATTAAAGTTTTAACTAATATTTATGGAGTGCTTACTGTATGCCAGGCACTGTTTTATGTCCTTACCATGCATTACCTCATTTGATCCCCACATGAATCTGAGTTAAGCACATTTACTTTTTTCCCCATTTACAGATGAGGGTACCAGAAAGATGAAGTATATTTCACACCAGCACACAAGTAGAAACTGGTAGAGCTGCCCAAGCAGTTTTGTTCACCCCAACTCTATCACTCTTCTAGGTTAATTAAGGGCAACAAAAGCTTCAAGAAGTTTTTGTCTTATTATCAACTTTCAAAGTTGAGCATTAATTTTTCTAATCTCATTAAGCAAGCAAAGAGGTAGGTATTCTTTTCATTTTATCAATATAAAACATGAAGACAAGAAGAATAAATGAAATCTTGATCCCTGGGCAAGAAGAATTATACCGTTAGAAACAACATGCTCTGATTTTGGAATCTTGATGCACTAGGAATTTGCTTTTGGTACCTTTCTCAAGGGAATGGTAACAGGAAGGAGGCAAAAGTCTGTCATTCGAGAGACTCAGCGGCACCTCATGGTTAAGAAGTCATGGCCTTGGCAATGGCTTGGTTGTTTTAATGAGACAGAGTTTTTCCTTTTCATTTTATCACAGAATGTCATCACAAAATAGGAATTGCCAACATCAAGGCTGGCATTTACAGTAGCTGTTGCTGTGTGACAGAAACTGAACTAAGAGCTGCATGTACCTTGTTTGTGTTTGTTACAGTATTTAGCAAGCACACATGGGCCCTATGTTTCCTTGGGTACTTTTCCAAGAGGCTTATACTTGTGAATGCATTTTATTCCCACAAAAACCAAAAACCAAAAAAAAAAAAAAAATTGTTGGAGCCATGCTCCGAACCCTTCAAAGTCTGGGTCCAGTGTTGATCTAAACCATTACTGAGCCGTCTGTCCCATCAGAGTGGAGTGTAAATGATGTACTCTTCTTTACTCCATGAGAAAACTAAAGACCAGAGAACCTAAGTATTGCTTTGCATAGGTAGGACTGGAACAAAATTGTTTAACCTTATGTTTGACCACTATGATTTTACTTAGCATATTTTATGCTGTTCTCTCTCTCTCTCTCCCTTTACAATAGTGGAAGGCACTGAGCATATAACAGCATTTGCCTTTCTTTCTACGATTTAAAGTTGTATTACCAGATGAATTGTTTTACATCCAGCTGGAATGCCAACCTCCCACTTTAACTACTTACACATTTGTGCTTCTTGTCACCTAATATTCCATTGTCAGTTACCAATAAATACCCATGAGTTGGTCACTCTGTAAAAGCAGCTTAGAACACTGTGTGTGTCTGTAAAGAGAAAGAGCAAGCTTCGCCAGGGGAGAGGGCTGAGAGAAGGTCATGCTGTGTCCTGCCGACCATTCCTGCAGACTCTTACACGATGCCATCCATTGGAAATTGGGGCAGAGTCTAACACTGACATTGAAGATTTTTACGAAAAAGTGATATGGTTTAGAGATTCCCCCCGGTTCTAAGTTCTGGTTAAACAGTGCATTTTGCTTACCATGTTAGTGACTTCCACAGACTGTTAACTCTCCATTTTCTCAACTCCAAAATGAGGATGGGGTGGGTGGGTGATGCGTATTTCATAGTTGCCTTATGAAAATTGTAGATAACATTTAAGTGTCTGGTACATAGTAGGAGTATGTCTCAGGTAAGTGCCTATTGTCAGATCGGAATTAAAAACTGATAATTATTTTTACCTTTTTAAAATGCTGTAGAACCAACATTGTTGACTTTCAAGGTGTAAATCTCAGGGAATATGGAATGAAGCATTTAGTCCATTTTACACGCTCTTGAGTCATTGACACACTGGGTATTAATTCTCTATCAACTTGAGAAAATTTTATTTTCTTACTAAAAATTTTTATTATCAACTAATAATTATATATTTTTATGTAAAATTTTCTTGATGCTTCAAGAAAATTTTAGTAATAAGATATTTCAGTTTGACAAGTACTTTTGGGGTATCAACTTTTAGAAAGGTAACAACATGTATCTCCATTTATAGAACCATAAATCAACTAATTGACAAGGCACATGAACAATGCACACAAAAAAGCCATTTCTACAGATGGTTTCCAATTGGCTGTGGATTGCAAATCATAATATCTTCTCTGGAAAGGAATCACACATAGGAAGAAATCAGAAGATGAAAGACTATAGAATTTTTTGGCCAGGTGTGGTAGTCCCAGCATATGGAAGGCTGAAGCAGGTGGATTACCTAAGCTCACAGGTTCAAGACCAGCCTGAGCCAAAGCAAGACTTCATCTCTTTAAAAAAATAGCTGTGTATTGTGGCTGGTGCCTGTAGTCCTATCTACTTGAGAGGCTGAGGCAAGAGAATTACTTAAGCCCAAGAGTTTAAGGTTACTGTGAGCTGTGATGCCACAGCACTCTACCTAGGGTGACAAAGTGAGACTGTCTCAAAAAAAAAAAAAAAGACTACAGAATTTTCTATAGCGATTGTTCCTATTGCTTGGTGCTAGGTTTCTCTTCTCTAGTCTTGAATTTATGACTTCCTGATGGAAATTCTGGGTGTGATATTTGAGAATAGTGTATTTAGAGTCTTGATACTACATATTTCACAGCAGACTCTGAGCCCCTGGACTTTTCTAAGGATGCCTACTTTAAATGCTGTTCTTATATATTTTTTTTCTTTCTTCCTCTTGCCTGTGGTTGAGTGTGCACTTCTGTTTTTTTTGGGAAGAAATGAGTTTCTCCTATGAAAGCTTTGTGTTACCTCTTAGTGCAAGCCACCAGGCGAGACTGTAGAAAGAGTTACCCATTTTCTTTTAAATTAATATGATTTTTGGATTCAAGAGAAATAGTAGAACTTTTTCACTATCTCTCTTTTTGTTAACAATGAATTCTGGAACCAGAGACCTAACCAAGCTGATATGAGTTTGACAGGGCATTAAACCCTGGGAAAGGAAGGATGTGATCGCTCAGTGAAACCCATGGCCTGAAATGTGTGAAGCTTTTGTGGCTTCATTATTTGGTTATTAAGAAGTGGTTTTAACATCAAAAGGTTGCTTTTTACTCACATTTGGCTACACTGCCAGTATAGGTGGAATTAGAAGTGATCAGTAGTTAGAACTCATTTCAAATTCTTCCCTATGGGATAGCTTCCAGGAATGGAAAAAAAAAAAAACTACTTTATTACAGTATGCTTAATTTACTTATTTAACATATCCCTACCCTATGTTAAGTACTTAGGCTAAAAATATACATACTATGATTTAGCCCCTTCTTGGAGAATTTATAAAGTAAGGAGGGTGTGGATATATAAACCAATAATTGCAAAACAGAATAAAAAGGGATAATTTATTCCCTTTACCTATGGAGAACTGTGAACCTCAGTTTCTTCAGAGGCAAAATGATGACTACTTAAATAATTCTTATTTCAAATGGTTTTCAACAAGAAAATGTAAGTAAAATGAGTGCTGCAGGTAACAGGAGTCAATTAATAAAGAAAAATCATGGGCAGCACCTGTGGCTCAAAAGAGTAGGGTGCTGGCTCACATACTAGAGGTGGTGGGTTCAAACCTGGCCCTGGCCAAAAACTGCAAATAAATAAATAAATAAATAAATAAAAATAAATGAATAAATGTAAATCATCATGCTTATTATCATTGTTCTTCTTACAGCTCTTTAATAAATATGTCTGGACAAAATAATGGAAGTGCACAAGAGGATGTATAGAAGTCTACTTGGAAAGACTTATAATAGCTTCACATAAGGGGAGACAAAGTATTTTGCAGAAAGACAAGTTGACAAAGGACAATTTCAGGCACATGACAAGTACTCAGTAAATGTTCCCTATTGTTATGTTTAAGGAAGTGGAGCTATCATAAGTTTGAAAGGGTCTAATGAGACCAAAGAGGCAAACGGAGAAAATTTTACTAAGGGGGGAGTATTAATGCAAAAGACAATGTCACTGCATTCCCCTGTGTCAGGATTTGATCGTGCTGGGGATAAAATGAGAGTGAGATTCACCTGGAGAGGTAGGCAGGACACATCACTAAGGGCCTTGAATGTCAGGCTAAGAGTTTATACAGTATCCTGCTGAAGTGGGAAGTCACTAATAGCTGTTTATATTTTAGGGACAAGATCAATTTTGCACTTCAGAATTGTCACGTGGGTAGCAATAGAGAAGTATTGGTGAGTGGTAAGAGGCAGGGTAAGTTTAGGGACAACTCATAATGTTTAAATAACTAAGAACCTGAAAATTCTGTCCCCTGGTTTATACCCTAGGGTGGGAAAAACATACCTAGCACAGCCTTTGTTCCTTTGTTGCAAGAGTATTTATAATATAAAAAAATTGGGTGACAATTCCAATATCTAGTGATAGGGAGAACATTATACAAATGACATTGTCTAGTAAAGGAATTAAGAGACTATCATGACCAAAATAAGTCAGTTAAATTTAAGAGTATGAGCAAGGGTTAATCTCTAATACATGTGAGAAAAAAACTGAATAATATTAAATATAATCTTTTTCAGTTCCTAAGCATCTGAGAAATAATACTGTTTAGGGACACATGTAGATGCAGCAAATACATAAAACAAGTCACCAAATTGATTATGGTTGTTATATCAGGGGAAAGAGGAAGGGCCTTGAGATTGGAAAAGGAAATAAAGAAGATTTCAAGTTTATTGTGGATGTTCTATTTTTTGATAAGTCAGATTTTAAGGAAAACTTGATAACATATTATCATTTGTGATCTACAGGGTTCAGGGAAATGGATTTTATTCTTTAAAAGTTTCAGTACTTTTAGATTTTTTTTCTTTTTTTTTGAGACAGAGTCTCACTCTGTCACCATGGGTAGAGTGCTGTGGCTTCCTAGCTCACAGCAACCTCAAACTCTTGGGCTAAAGGGATCCTTTTGCTGCAGCCTCTTGAGGATCCGAGACCACAGGCAACAATGCCTGGTTAGTTTTGCTATTTTTACCAGAGATGGGGTCTTGCTCTTGCTCAGGCTGGTCTCATACTCCTGAACTCAAGGGATCTCCCCACAGTGGTAGGATTACAGGCTTGAGTCACTGTGCCTGGCCACTTTAAGACTTTTTTTTAAAAAATGGAATGTGTGTTTCATTTTGTTCAGTGTGTGTATATGCGAGTGTATGCACGTATGTATGAGCAGAAGATCCAAATGCTGCAACTTCTCTTTCCAACTATTTCAGAGAGTGTTTGAGTATTTTGAGGCTCATCCTTTATCAACTCCTAAAGATAGGAAATGGCCAAAAATAAGAGAAATAGCATCATCTCAAACCCCAGAAGAGGCTCGAGATGAAGTTAGGAGGGAGAGTTTCACACTAATAGCCGCCAAATCTTTCAAATAATACTGAGGCTCTTCACAGCTTTCAGATAATGAAATCAATGAGGATTAAGCACTGCTAATAGTTCATGAAGAGGAATTGACTTTGGGGGGGTGGCAGGGTTAATGACTGGAAGGTAGACATGGAGTGGGTATGATGGCCCAAACCTAGAGCAGGAATGAGTCAGTTTGCAGTTCCTGGGAAATGGGGCCACACCATTGTCATTCAGGGCAAACCATTTTATTTCACCTCCCACCCTCTTTCACAAATTGCCTTAAAACTCTGTTTATGAGAGAGTGATGGAAAATTCTTTCTTTGTAGTCATATTTTTTATTGTTATTGAAAATATAGTCAAAGACTTTTATGGGGAGAGGGAGAGTAAATAAGATCAGTTTCAAAAAGATGAGGAAGTACTCTCTTAGGTAATTTGAATTTTCGAGTCAGTTTAACTCAGCAAACATTTTATGTTCCCTTTGCCAAATTAATACCTCCCAAAAGCCTATGCCACCAAAGTGGGAGAGTTTGTTTTCATATTTCTGAGTTTTTGTAAGAAAATTGAAATATCTAGTTAAATGTTGCATTACAGCATTTGTCTATGGCATCCGATCTGCAGAATGGAGGTGAGAACTAAACCTGGTAATGTATAGTAGCAAGTAGGGTGACTACCTCCAAGGAGGTTTCAACCTAAGAGGAGAGATCAGTCACACATAACAGCACAAGAGGAAATCTTGTTCTTCGAATTATCCAACAGCTATGTGTCTAACACTGGTCCATGCTACTCAATGCCAACTCTACTGTTTGGATGAGAAAACTCTTTTTCTCAGCCTGAATAGCAACAAATTCAGTCTTAAACATAAAGATTTTCTTCTGTGCCTGAATAATTATCCATAGAGAGAGAGATGAGTGCTATAAAAGAAAAATGGATGAGTTCTGAAGGAAAATTAAAAGTTGAACAAATCACATTTAGTTATAAGAAGCGAGAAAGGCCTGGAATATTTCATAAAGGTCTGTTCTCTTTTTCCATTCTGTCTTTCTGAATATGAGGTTTTTTTTCCTTCTTAGAATGAGATTTTAGATTATAAAATTTTCTCTGTCCCATGGAGCTCCTACATTTTATGCCTACAGCAGAGGCCCCTAATTGGTACGTGATTTCCAAAACTAGTAAGTCAAAACTATTCCCCACAATCTCTCTCATACAATCTATTGTTTTCTGAAAAATAGCTCTTGAATTGTAATATATTTTCATCTTATCTATTCCTTAGTAATAATACCACCTCCAACCCAACAAAGTGGATAAGGAAGGACTTAACCTTACATTTGAAATCTTTGTGCATAGCAGCAAAAACAAACCTTACTAAAAATGAAAAAAAGGAATGTATGTACCATTCTGAAAATATTAGCAGAATAAAAGACACGTTGATTTCAACCAAGTCCAACATTTGCTACTTAATACAGTACTGTGATTTGTAAGTCTCTGTATAAGGCACTAAATCCTCTAATCCACTCTAAGGTTTTGTAATTTTACTCAAATGCTCTACATTTCCTTCAAATATCACTCAGATAGTTGTTCTAATTTGTTAGGTGCCTAAAATCCTTCAGTGTTTATATTTTATTGCCCTTTATACATTTCAAATAACTTTCAAATATTTTCTTATTAAACAATGAGTGATTTTTAGTGAATAAAGCAACTGAGCTCTTAGAATCCAAGTAACTAGCCTCAATTTCCAGAGCAGGTCAATGGCAAATCAAGGGGGAAACCGAGACACCTCAACCTGAAACCAGTTTCTTTTCTACTACTATCTAATCTGGGGTAGGGGGGATTTTTGATAGTTGTATGGCTCTGCCTCTATTTCTAGAGACCACACCACTTTACATTTTCATTCCTCTGATATTCAAATATCATCGAAAGAAGCAGAAATATCTGGTGCCAGCTCAGCCACATTGCTACTCATCTCCCTGTCTGTTGGAGACCTGGACAAGACAACAGCTGCAATCAAATTTGTTTTGCCTTACATGTTCAGACCTGTTGGCACACAAAGCCATTTACCAGCTGGTGCCTGATCTTGCTGAATAGGCATTGTTGGGGTAGGGTTAAGACACCAGTTGTTATGTAATGCAGTTGTGAATTTCAGTGTCCCTTAAGACATACTAGTTAATAACAGTGCTAGAGAGTATATCAGATTCACCATTGAAAAAGTTTTACTTTCAGTTTATAGAGACAGAACCTGGCTTATTGTCAGATAGACCAAGGCACAAAATCCCACATTTGACACTTCTCATCTGTATAAGCTCAAACAAAGCATTTGCTTCACAAGCTTCCGGGTCCTTTCTCTGCTTGGCAAGAGTAGCCACCTTGCAGGCACACTCTAAGGATTTAGCATGATTTCAGTACTTTCATTCATCCAACCTCAGTTCTGAGCCTACTGCAATCTCCAGAACAGAACTTTCTGGAGTCAGTATAAATTTTCAACTATCAGAAGGACTGGAAAGTGTTATTCTGTCTTAACTCCAGAAAAGAGAACTGAGACCCACATTTCACAAGTTGTAGGAAAACAAATTTTAGTTCAAAATGAGAAGCAATTTTCCAACACCCAGAGCATTTAAGAGATGGAAATAATGGGAGTCACACGCCACATCACAGACTCCTGGGACTAGACTGAGTCCCACGCCTATGAATCTTATACCAAGAAGCCCTCTTTTCCTCTATGTTAAAAATAATTCAGAGAATATATCATGGAAGTTAGTAAGCATGAAAGGGAATGAAATCTCCAACTAGCCATTTAGAAATAAATAGATGCTGAGTCTCTGAGGAAGTGTGAAGTGTGTATCCCTCACTAGGCTTGATTTGCTTGAAGCGGGGAAAATAACTCCATGACATTTATTTCACATGCAACATTTTTGACATGCAATACACTTGACCTGCATTAGTTTGTTCAGACTGCCATTACAAAGTACCACAAACTAAATAGCATAAACAAGAAAAACTTATTATCTCACAGTTCTGTGAGCTAGAAGTCCAAGATCTGGGTGTCCTTAGGGCTGGTTCCTTCTGAGGATTGTGAGAGAACGTTTGTGCCCTGCCCTGTGGAAACATCGTTCACTGTCTTCATCTTCAAATGGTCTTCTGCCAGTGTGCACGTCTTTCTGTCTGAATTTCCCTTTGAATAAAGATACTAGTCATATCACCTTAGGGCCCCCATGAATGACTTCCCCTGAACTAATTACACGTGCAATGACTCCATTGCCAAATAGGGCCACATTCTGAGGTGTTAGGAGTTAGGATTTTAACATGTGAACTTGGAGTGGGAGGGGACTAAGTTCATCCCATAACAAGACCTTATATATGGTAAAGTGTCAGGTAATGTCTTCTGCATGAACACAGCTACAGAGTGATGAGACCTCAGAGTTAGAAATACATGGATGAAACAAGCTCTCTCTCCCAGGCCTGGGTCCCAGTTATAATTCAGGATTTCCCTGTATCCAGGAATGCCGAATAGTCTCACCTATTTGCCTACTTCTCCAGGGTTTTATGGCTCTGTGGGCAGGTAGGGAAAAAAGCTGAAGAGAGAAGACCCTAGAATAATAAATAACTATTTGCAGAACTTAAATCTCTTTGCTTGCTAAAACACTCTTATTAATGGAACTATCAAGCTGCAAAAAGCAAATTAATTAGAAAATAAATAGTTCATAATTTCTGAGCATTTATGTGTCAGATACTATACTATGTGCTTTGTGTAATTAGAAGGAAAGCATCTCACAACAACAGAGGTATTACCACTTAGAACCATTGTATTAAGGAAGAACTAAGGCCTAAATAGATCATGTAACTTGTTCAAGGTCACATTACTTGTAATGTGTCTCAAGATTCAAGTGATCTCATTATCTCAAAGGCCTCACCTCATATATTTTATAATATACTGACTCGTACTATTTTTCACAATAAAATTCAAATAGAATAATCTGCTTATGTGATCAGGATGAAAATGGAGGATGGTGTGGATTATTTTTTAGTAGCCATGCATAAAATCAATATATATTTAAGAAAGAGAGCATGAGGGAAGTGGAGAGAGAATTGGTAAAGGGCAGGGGGAAGTCTTACCAATTTATGCTTTAGGAAGATAGGAGGTAGGTGGATGGTTATTTATAACCCATATTCTTCAAATTAACATGTGGCTATTGTAACTATTTAGTAATACACGGCAGGGGAATGATTCAGAAAATTCTATTTCCTAGAAAGACACCTGGGCCTCTCTTCTGTGGGGGTGTGAGGAAGAGCACCAGATGTGCTAGGCTTTGCATAACCTAGCATTGTTCTGTAGGTCTTCACCGCAGTCCCTGAAAAAGAAAAGTATTTTACATGAAGTAATAAAGTGAATGTGGAATTGAAGACATGTTTTGGCTCTCTAGATTACTGCTGTGATAGTGAACAGAAGTGAAGAGTACCCTGGGGTTGTTCCTTGTGGACTCAATAATCCATTCTATTTCTGCAACTCAGAATACAGCTTTGTGAACTTGATTCATTCAACCAGGGAAGAGAGTCTAGAAATCCAGCCATGTTCCTTCCTAAGGCAGAGAGATGTCCATTTTCAGGTGATGTGCTACTCTTAAAGTAGGTGTATGTTGAAAATAGTCTGTAAATACTCTCCTAATTTTTCCAGTATTAGTGTGGAGATTACCTACTCTGTTACTCTGGTTTTCCTTTTGGAAAATGACATGTAGAAGATTCTAAAGTGCCAAATCTAACTAATCGTTATGTTCATTCTCACAGTTCCATCCATTTATTGGACATTCTCTGAACACGTGTTCCTAGAAACTTTTATATGTTAATCAATGCAAAATGTATTTATCATTACAATAAAACTATTAGATAAGCAGTATCCACCCATACTGCTTTCCACAGGAAAGTAACTGGGAAAAAAAATGTCAAGTTCTTATTAGAAGCTAAAAGCATTTAAATAGAAGATTTATGGTTAACTCATTCTTACATATATCTTTAGACCATGCTAGTGATGAAAGAAGAATTAGTAATGCAGAGAAGTCCCCTGTTTCATGGAACTTACAATCCATTAAGGAAACAGAATATGAACATATTATTGTACAAAGCACCATATGATTATAATTGCAGTGAATTTATTGTGAAATGAGAATACATAAAAGAGAAAGGCCTAACTTGATCTGAGTGTTACAAGAAGCAACACTGGGGAAATGATATTTAAAACAAGACATGACAGATGATTAAGAATTAGCTAGAAAGGAGTAGCAGCAGATAAAACAGCAAGAGTAAAGGAGCTTCTAGTATTCACATGACTGAGAGGACAAGAGGGAGGAGAAAGGTGGCATAAGATAAGACCAGGGCATTAAAAACAGACCAGATCATGCAAAACTTCTCAAGCCGTAGCAAAACCAGTCCATATTTTAAGAATAATGGGAAGTCATTGAAGGGCAGTAGAGAGTTACAGAGTCAAAAGGGCATTTGAAAGATCACTCTTTTCAGGAACACAGGAAGAAAACAGGCAAGAGAAGATGGTGACAACTGGTTAGAAGATTCTGTAGATTCCATGGAAAACACATGGCAGTTTGGATTGGGGTATGACAATGAAGATGTGAATATGGAATTGGATAAAAATATATAAAAGGGATCTATCTGGTCAAGAGTTAAATATAAATTGTATACACATCTGAAGATAAGGGAGCGAGATGTCCAAGATCACTGGGGTAACAGCTATGAGCAAATGGGGAGTAGGAGGTGCCACTTACTGAGACAATCACTAGAGATGCAGCATATCTTTGGGGAAAAGGTATGAGGCCAGTTTTGGATATACTGAGCTGCATTTATCTGTCAAACAATGAGAAATAAATGTCAATTCAGTTATTATATTTTCAAGTGATGTCTAAATCCTAGGAAAAAAAGATGTAAGTTGGAAATTTTAATCTGGAAGTCATAGACATTGAAGTGTTAATGAAAACTTGGATGCAGAAAATATGACCTACAGAGAAGCACAGACTGAGATGACAAGATAACCATGAAGAACCCTGAGTTCTTAGAGATCTATTTTAAAGTAGAATAACAACAGCTGAGAAGGGCTCTGACAAAGAGCAACTCAAGGTGTACATGTACCCAGGACATATCAAAGGAGAACGGTCCAAGAGCTCAGAGCTCAATGTTGCTCACAGGTCAAGTAAAGGTTGCATGGAATTGATGATTTGGAAATCACTAAGATCTTTTGGACAATCGTTGCCAAGAAGAAACAGAAATCTTAAATGTGATGAGAAATGAAGAAACGTAGGACAAGAGCTGGAAGGGAATAATTAGACAGCACAGAGGGCACCAATTTCCACCATCACTTGAACCAAATGGCCTCCAAGAACACTTTCAACTCCTAAACTCTAGCACCATAACTGTCCATGCCCCCTGTAGTCTAGACGAACTTTGTAGCTGTTTTTCCTAGAATACACATTCCTAATCCATGACACAAAGCCTATCTGTGATGTGAACTCTACTAAGTGTTTGTTGAACGATTAAACTTATTACTAGTGTGGTATCTCCTGGGCTTATGAAATATTCACAGGAAAGAGAAGAACTGCTTAAGTGGAAGTCTAATCAGAGTAAAGGCCAAGATCTTTCAAAATTAAATAAGTGATATCCTTGTGAACAGGATGACTAAGTGAGCCAAAGGGCTGCAGAGCCCTGGTCAGGGAATATACGCTTCTTGGCCATTGAAACCACCCACACCAATAAACATTAGAAATGATTAATTTAGAAAGTACAATGGCCTAACAGCCAGAAGCCTTCATAGGGTTTTTTTTAACAGTCAGTATTGGAATGATCTTTTCTCACACTCAAATGCTGTGAAATTAATGTCAGGCCTCAATATCTGCAAGGAAATGATTGAAAGCCAGACAGAGTAAAGATGAAAAAGCCTTCCTTTTTGAGTTTCTCAAAATATATATTGGCTTGATTTCTTATCAATAACTGTGTGGTTACTGATTTTAAAGCCTGAGGTTAGAAAAGCTTGAGATATATACTAGGCATATGATCTTCTCATATGTTTAATATCTGGAGATACCCCAAATCCACACAAGGTCATGCAGCCTAGTGTGTTTGAGCTCAATCTTGAGGTTAGTAGACCTAGATTCTAAACTAGAATTAATAATAGTAGCTCTCAAGTTCTACCCCATTGTGCCTCTAAATTGGTTTGTTCGGCCAAATATGCAATTTTAATAACAATAATAGCAGTTAGCAATTATTTACTGCTTAATATATGCCAGACAGTGAATATACATTATTACATTGAACTCTCCATGTGATATCCATTTTACAGAAGAAAAAACTGAGGTCAGGACAAATAACTTGACTGAGACATCATAGCTAGCAAGTTATTCAGCTGTGATGCTGACCAACAATAATGAAATTTACCAGAATACTGTTCTGCAGTGAATGCAATCTATTTGGGAAAGAAGCATTATCACCATCAAAAACAGCAAGAACTAAAGTAGGGAGTGGAATAAAGAACCACACATGCATTCAAAGCTTTTTCCCTCTTGCAGAAAGTCAGAGAAAGCCTTCTGCTACTCCTAGGTGCCATCTTGGATGGAAGAAAAGGGAATGGATGTAAATGTAAAATATTGCTAATTTACCCTCAAAATATTCTCTTAAACTATTAGAATCCTGTTTGTATTATAAAAAACTGATATCAAAGACAGCAAGGTTGTTTTTTTCTTCTTACCTAGATTTGGGGCTCAGAAACAAAATTAGACAGGCTACACATAAATAAGATTTTCATATCTTTGCATGCTTAGGGTAAAGTGTGAAATCGGTGATGTTGTTACAACGGGAGTAGCAGGCTTTGTTTCCTTGTCCCAAGACAACATTGGTTGGTATCATCTATTTAGCATATTTTCTTTGATGCAATCCTAGAACTTTTTCTGTGGCTCCTCTTCTACTTTAATACCAGATATAAGGGAGAACTCTTCCAGTAGCTTAAGGTCACAGTGGTCATTGAGTGTCAACATTTTCATGTGGTTCTCTGAACCTCTCAGAATAGAAAACACAAGTACACATGTCAAGGTGGAGACATTGTGAGGTGGCTCATCAAAAGGGGTTGATGTCTGAGATCATCAAATATTCCTCCATGGTCCTTGAGGGGCTGTGCTAGGGGAATCCATGAAGTTTTCATGTGGAGGGGTTTAGGAAGGAGAGATTTATAGTGATTACTTAAATAATTTACCAAAAAATCCTTAATAGGTTCAGTTTCAGAACAAACTTAGTCAATAGCTTCATGGAACATCAGTTTTGGGGGCAAATTTAGAGATGATACAGTTAATTCCTCTTTGGACTGAGGTTTACAAATGGACACCCAAGCTGATGAGTGGCATTATGGCAGGAATGGGACTCCTGGTCCAGAGATCTTTCAGCCTGTGACAGTGCTAGAAGACTTTAACCCTCCATTATCCAGTTGATAGGTTTATTTTCCATATTTTTCAGATAAACTCTCCCCTTTCATGCATTCATTTGACAATCTAAACAATAAGCTCAGCACCACTCATTGTGTATTCATTTATTGAAAAATTTCAGGCCATTGTCAATTGCTAATTATAGGATTAGGCAGTGGGGAGGAAAAGAAGATTAAGTTATAAATGCTTTCCTTGCATGACTCAAGTGTAATAATGGAGACAAGGGAGAAAGTGCACAGTTAGTCACACAACTAAACCATTCAATCCCTTTGGTAATTATTATCTCTATGATGAATTTCATCATTGGTGCATGCAGTTGAGATGACTGAGCCTGCATCTCTGTTTACAGGATTTGCTTAGCATATACACAACAACAACAAAAACATGCAACAGGAATACTTGATCATTAAATAGAACACTTTTTTTTTTTTTTAGTAAATCCAATGTATTAATGCATACACAAAAAATGCTCATACTAACTTGTTTGTAGAATCACAGATTTTTTGGAGTAGAAGAAGGCAACTTGGTAAACAATCCTACACTCATCGGCAGTTTTGCCAAACACTCAGCTCTCAAGAGGGGCTTCTAGAGCTATTCCTGGGGGTCAAATGAAATTCGAGTGGTCCCTCACTTCTATCATGTCAATTTCACACCTATTAGTTTGATTTTTTGGTTTGGACTAGAGAGTTCATTTCATCAAAGAGTTAAAAGTATAAAAACCATATCAACCATAATTTTTAAAATGGGTAAATTTAGGAATAAGGAGTTAATAGCTTTCACAAAGTCCCCATACAGGTTAGTAGCCAAACAGAAGTGAGGTTGCACCTTACTTGTTCCCTGACACTCTTTCTACCACACTTTCCTGCTTCCTTCTTTCCTTATGAGAACCTACCATTGCCATGGTGGAATGTGCAAAGCATTAACTGTCAACCCCACACACATCAAGTTAGCAGATCTGCATTGCTTTTAAAAACCACTTAGTTTCTGAGTCATTTTATACACCTAGACCTGCTCTTCACTGAGGGGTTACTGAAATAGAGAACTTGCCCCATTCTTGGAAGAATTCTATGACTTTTGACAAAGCTGTTATCTAAGTAAATAAGACCACACAAGTATACATATATGAATCAAATAATCTGTTAAGAGTAATACAGAAATGAAATTGTTTTTACTTCTCTCAGCATAACAAAGCCAACAACATAAAAATAAGAGTCTCATATGAGGTCACACTCAAGAAGAAATTAGTCCATAGTTTTGTCATTTAATTTAACAATTATCAAGAAAATGAGCACGCAATAGCAGGCACAAAAAATACATGAACATCTGATTATCTATTTAAAAACTAAATGATTGTAATAGTTTAATTTTTCATTTTATATGTATTAATTTTGTCTAAGCTTGATCATAAATAAATATAATTATTTATGCACATTTAAAATGGTAGGATTTTGCATTTATTTCCATTAGTGATGATCCATTTACAAATGTAGAGTCCTATATGTGACATATACATGCACACATACAACAACAAGTATACTTTATGATTATGAGCATACATTTACATACAGGCATAAATTCTCTTTAGAGTTTAAGAGACCCAAAGAAAGGTTCGAAAACCACAGGTCAAAATATTATAAGATGAGAGTTCTGCAGATTATGTAACATCTTTAAATTAACAATGGATCTTGAAAATTGGATTCAAAGAAGATAATTCTCCTCAGTTCTACATTCTCCACAGCCATGATCTATAATATTTTTTTTCTGTAGAGGAACAAATAGCACCTTTCTGTGGGGCATGTGGCCTCTACTGTAACTTGACCATTATAGAGAAAACAGCCATACATGATGTGTAAACCAACAAGTGTGGCTGTGTCCCAATAAAAATTTATGAAGACTAACATTTAATTTGTATTATAATTTTCACATGTCATGGAATATTATTTTTCTTTTGATTTTTAAAAACAGCTTAAGATAATACACAAAAACTAGCAGGAAGTGGGCTGGATTTGTCCTTTGAGCCATAGTGTGACAACCCTGCTCTACAGCATCCGGTATGTTCTTATCTGATCAACAATAATGATGTAATTGTACTCTGAAGGGTAGTGTAATTTATTCTTTTGCCAAGGGATGGAATGGGTTGTCTTGGGAAGTATTAATACCCAGCTATTAAGCCATTCGCCAGATCTGAGTTATGGGTCTGTACACTTCCGGGTTTTCCAAACTGAACAGGGAAATGACAACTTTGAGAATATGTATCCCCTAGCTTGAAGATCACATATTTTACTTAAGTCATTCAATGTGGTAGCTAAAGACAACAAACCTATATATGTGAATTATCTTTTAAGTACTTATTCACATGGGCCTTGTCTTCACAAAACCCATTAATAAACTTTAATATTCAGAATAATTTAAATTTATTTCTGTTATAAAACTGAAGGTCAGTTTTCTTATAGACCAGAGTAATTAATGCCTTTCAGTCAAAATCACTCAATAAGTTATCTAGTGAGCTCCTATGACTGGTGGGCACAGTTCTAAGTGTGGGAAGGTTCAGCAGTGAACAAAGTAATGTCCTGGCTCTCAAGAAGCCTGCATTCTAGATTCTGTAGTACATCATTGAAAGCAAATGAACAGATGAGTCAGCTCATTACACATAGTAGTTAAGTAAGGGAGTGAAAGGGTGATGATGGCTTGGTGACATTTGATTTAGAAGCTAAATGATATGAAGACCAGTCATGAAAAACTCTGGGGTAAAGATTATTTCAGCTAGAGCTAACAATTGTTTCAAAGGTTGTGAGATGGGAAAGAAAATGGAACTGTTAGAAGCCAAATAAGAGAGAGAGGCACAAAATGCAGCAAGAAAGGCAGGAAGAATCCAGAATCTTATGTGCAGTGGTTAAGGGCTTTGAGCTTATATTCTACATATAGAATAAAATTATCACATGTATTTTATTCTACCTGTACTGAGAAGCAATTGTAGGGCTCAAAGGAAGAGTGACAAGACCAGACTAAACATTTTTTTTTTAAATATAGTTCTGACTCCCAGGTATAAAACTAGGTTGTAAATGATAAAACTAAGAAAAAGCAGTGGGCTTGTTAGATGCTTGTGGCAGAAATCCATGTGAAGACAAGGGTACTTTTGATGATAGGGGTGATAGTGAAGGCTGAAGGCATTGGATACGGTAGTCTGACACTTAACTTCACAAACTCATCCTGGAAAAAGTGCTGCATACCTCATGATGAATATCACTATAGTCACCTTTGAAGTACTCCTCTTGGAAGCTATGCACTGGTGCATCCTTCAAAGCAATTTTGAAACTCTCTTTCTGGAATGACCATCAGAACTGTCATCATATGAGGTGTGGCAATTAAGTTTACAAACCTGCCACTTTGCATGTAGGTTGGTAGCACTGTACAAACAACTTGGTAAGGTTTCATAACCTTGACATCAATGTCTTACATCTGTGCTCCTGTCAATTGGTAGGGATGTTTTTCTGAGTGGTGTTGTTTATTGTTGTTGCATTATTTTTTTGTGTGTGCCATATAAAGATAGGTCTTATGGTCAGTCCTGAAAAAGAGTTCCAAAATTGCTTTGAAGAGGCACTGATATCAGTGTATAGCTTCCCCGGAGGAAATACTTCAAAGGTGACCATGTGATGTTCAGCAATGAGGTATGTAGCACGTTTTCTAGAATGAGTTGGAAGACTTAATTTTCAGAACTTGTAAATTCAGAAATATTTAGGACCTGGATCTGCTGATGCATCAATCTTATAGCATGAGGGCAATAGAAGAATCGAGGAGGAGTCCCAGTGATCTAGCTTGAGGAACTGGGAATCTGGTGTCATTTCCTCAGAAGATGACCTTTTGCAATGGTAAACTGCCATCAGATTGATCAGATCACTTCATGTTTGTGTTTTTGTTCCTATCATCTTAACTACTTACATCTCAAGTTCTCCAGCTGTGAAATAAGGACAGATTATCCATAATACAGTAGAACCTTCATAGTTGACCACCTCCCTACCTTGACTACCTCCTTAAATTGACCTAATTTTCACAGACCGAACAAGTACAACATGTATGTATCAGTACAGTAGGCCTAGTCCATATATTGACCACCTCTGTATAATGATAAATTTATTACAGTCCCTTGGGGCTGCACTTCTTTCTTATAACAAAGAAAATAAAATAATGTATATTATTATATGTTGTTATTATAATAACACAGTGTCTGATCTATCATTAGAAGAATTTGCTGTATTTATTATGCCCTATTATGCCCCTTGAAGCTAATTAGGTTTAATAGTACATTTTATCCAATATCTATTCTGCATTCAACAGATATTTTGAAATTCATTATCTTCCATTCTTGCAATGATCATGTAATGAGAGACTTCTGCTCCTATTTTACAGGTGATAATCTGTGCCCCTGAATGGATGTATACTTTGCATGAAGTCAAACAACTCATTAGAGAAGCTCAGGGTAAAACTCAAACTTGTTTGATTCCTATGCTCACACACTTTTTATAATAGCCCTTCTCTCCAGTAGGAAAAAAAAATGTAGTGAAAATAAAAATAATTACTTTTTTAATGCATATGAATTATAGCCATGTTTGCTTTCCATGGGGGTTAAATAATGCACATTTAGGGGTAGAGAAATCTTTATAATGCTTCCTACCTCACAAACACATGTAAACTCACACTCAGATGTTGAGAGACGTTTAAAAAAAGGAATTGTAATGTCAAAGCTTCCACTAATTTTATGGCTGTCCAAAGTTGAAAACCCCAAATAGATCGACTTTTTAAAAAAGGGAAAGCCTTAATAACTTTTTATATATTTTGAGTTTTGCAGAGCAAAATATTTGGGTGAAAAATAATTTACCCTGTGTATTAAGATAGAAAAACTTTCAGAGTTATTTTTTCTTTAGATGAGGCCCAAAATAGAGGTAAGGAGTGATTTTTAAAAATGTGAGAGAATTAGAGGAGAATGTGAAGACAATGAGCTCCTGGGCAATGTGGCAGACACAGGGCCCTTGAGGAAGACTTCAGCTGGTAAGAGATTCTTTTTCAGCAGTAAATCTGTAGAACTCTGGGAAATAAAGAACTCATTAGCAATTTCCACTGATTTTTATGTCCATTACCTCCAAAACCAATAAGAACAACATAAAAATAACTTCTTCTTTTCTCTCTGAAAGTAGAATAACAATATGCAAAAAGGATTGACTTTTCTCTTTGGATGACCCAAGTCAGGAGAGATAAGTCACAACTAGTAGGGCCAGAATCCAGAGAAGAAACTTAGAACAAGGGACGGTGGGGGGGATTTGTGCCCTTCTTCAACAGAAATCCAACAGAGTTCTATCCATGTGAACACAAAAGAGGTAAAGTCTTCATTTTTATTTTTTTAATGAATATTCTTCTTAGTAAAGTCTCTCAGGAATGGGGAAAAAAAAGTATCCAATCTACTCAGTACTACTGTGAAGCGAATTTATAATCAATTGCATATGAAAAATGAAACACAATTATAGCCTAGGATGAAGGAGGGAAGGAGAGGGAGAGGAAAGGGAGGGGAGTGGGTTGATGGAGGGTTGGTAGGGGGACCACACCTATGGAGCATATTGCAAGTACAAGTTGGATCTATCAGGTGTAGAACACTAATGTCTTCACACTGTAATTAGGTAAATGAGGTGAAGGCTATGTTGATTAGTAGGATGTAAGCACTCCAATATGTACAAATAATCAACACATTGAATCCCATAATGGCATAAATGTATTTATGATCCATGTACAAATGACTTAATAAAAAATAAAATAAATTTTTTTTCTAAAAAAAATAAAATAAATCCAACAGTTAATTGGAGGATTATCATCCTTGGTCTGTCTAATGCGCAAAGGAAGAACCTTGAAGCTCTTCGCTTCTGTGTTTAGGGAAAGCAGCAAGTGAGGGCCGTCAGCTAGAGGACATGGGGGACAGTCAGATGTCTGGCACTGATCATAAGAAAATACTGAAATCAGTTCAAACCCTCTATTGTGGAAGGGAAAAAAAGCTTTTTGGAAAAAAGTTCTTTCTAGCACTTTTTCTTTAACTCTACTGTACATTCTATATTCCATCAACACCAAGTGATTTGCCTTATGCAAATATACTGCGGGTGTTCAGACTGTCATGTTTCTCTCCGTCTAAAAGGTCCTTTTCCACGTACCACAATTCTATGAAGACTTCTTTCATTCTCCAGTTTCTTCCTCCTTTATAATGTCTTATATGTATCTCTGTTATAGCTCCTGCCATTCTGGATGATCGTTGCTTAGGCCATGACTATCTCCCCATCTGAACTGTAAACTCCTTAAGAGAAGAGACAAGACATCATTCAAATCTATTCCAGAGCCTGGTGCAGAGAGCTGAAACATAACAGACGCTCAGTAAATCTTTGTGAGATACATGATTCTTGATGGTTGATATCTTGTTAAGCAACTTTGTTCAGATATTTTGAGAGAGGGCTCAAATAACTACTTGAATTTTCTCTGGATTCCTACGACACTTCAGTCACCATCTGTGATAGGGAAGCTATAATTATATATCCCCTGCCATGATTATCATGATGATAAAGTCACAATCTCAGCCAACAAAATTCATGGAAACAACACTTGATTCCCTTGAACTCTGAAGAAATGTAGCAATCTGATTATGCAGTTTAGTTGCTTTTTTCCTTAAAGTATTGATTCCGAACTTGATTATTTCATTTTATTAAATTTTGATTTAGCTTATCATTCTCTCTCTTTCTCTCATGTGTATACAAATACATCTTTTTATTTTCTGAAACAGGTCATAGTAAGCTGTAGACACTTTGTCCCTTTATCCTTGAATACTTCAGTAGGTATTTTCTAAAAGCAAATGTTATCATTTCCATTTCAGAGTACAATTATGGAGACCAGTAAATTTCACATTGGCACAATATTTTAAATTAGCTATCACATAATAATCAAATGTCATCAATTGTCCCAATAATATCTCTTACAGCAATAGGATCACATATTGCATTTTGCTTCTATGTCTCTGAGTCTTCTTATTTAGGCAGAAGGGGGCATTTCCTTAGACTCAGTTTGGGTTTTGTTTAATATTTCCTAATGATTAGGTTTACCCTATGCATTTTTGGCAGAGACATGCCCTAAAGTGAAGTCAGTATATTGACTGACTTATACAATAGAAGTTATGTAATGTCAATTCATGCCATTTTTGGTGATGTATTCTCCACAAATTATTTAATAATTGCAAATAGACTAACAGTAACTACAGTAAGAAAACATGGCAAACATACCTTAACCACATGATCAAAGTCAACGTTACCAATTGCTGATTGAAAAAAGATACTTCTGTAAAGGGTTCAGTTATTTTGAGAACTTACTTACCTCCCATGCAAATTATGCATTTTGGAAAAATAAAGGAAAAACATGACTATGTTGTTTGCAAAAATATTTTCCCAGCGTGTAAGATCTAGAATAATATATAATAATATTATTATTATTTTGATGTTAACTAATCCCAAAATCTTACTTAGAGAAGTGCTTTCCTATTCTCACTTCCACATATCTTTTAAAAACTTCTCATGACCCGTGAACAGATCAGAAAACAAAGTTAACTTGGCTAAGGTGACAAAGCTTTAGTACAATGTCAGAAGTGAGTGCTGTTTTCTCTCCCATCAAGCCTAGTGTGCTTTACTTCACTTCTGCTTATTCAAAATCAGTGAAATATAAATCCTCAACTTTAGAACTCCACTCAATAAGATCTATAGGAAAGGCCAGGCCCTAATTCTGGTTCCATACTAAGCAATAACCTTCTGTAACTCTTTTGTAAGGCTGTAGGAGAGGGAAGGAATTGAGAGCCAAGCAGGGAAGATGGGAGAAGGAAAAAGGATTCTATTTTGCCCACATCAGATTGGTCTTGCCAATGGTTCTCTAAAAGGCATCAAATGCTCATTTGGTGACAGGTATTTCTGGGTGCCTGGGCTTCTATTTGCAAGCCCAAACCCCTTTTCAGAGAAAGCAGGAAGCTGCGTTTTGCTGTAGATAGGAACTTAAAAGCAGCAGCTATATATATCACTCTAGCTAAGAAAAACCCAGAAAAGCCTACAAAGAGCCCCAAACTCTCTGTTTCAATCATCTTCAAGTTCTAAATAACCCTCCTTTTTTTGGCGGGAATCTCATTAAGCAAATTTTCAAGGCAGAGGTCATGAGATTGAGTTTATGATCATGTTTCCCATGAAATATGCTGAGATAAGATGTGGAGTGGGACCAGACTGAGAGAAGGAGGCTACAGAGCTTTCTACATTTTTTGCTTAACCCAGGCAAGAGGAAGCCTCCTTCCACCTTGAGTCTGCAATGCAATTTACCTACACCTATGAAGCCAGTGAGAAGGAATAGATGCTTTGCAATTTTTAATATTGCAACTATTAAAAGTGACTAACTTAGGACCAGCTTTTTGAGGTGTGAAAAAAATAAATAAAAGGTCCTGACTGATTTTTTTTTTTGAATAGCCATCAGAATTCTAAAGAATGTGAATGAGATTTGAAGAAATCTCTAATGGAAAAGTGGAATCACAAGTGGAGTCACACTGAGTAGATATTAGAATCCTTAACTAATAGATTCCAATCACTAGCAGGAATTGTTCCAAAGTACACATTTTCTTCTCCTTCTTAGCCTTTCTGGGAGACTGAGTAGGCCAATGCATGAGGATAAGCTACCCAGATCATTTTCTGTTTACTAGCAACTATCTCGTGCACTATCCAAGAGCAGTCAGACAAATTCTCTTTGATCAGGTCACGTAGTCACAGCTCCCTTCGCAAAGGATGCATCACTTTCTCCTTGCTAACGCCATAGATTCGACCTGTTTTGTTGTCTTCTTCCCAGTCACCACTCCCAACATATCCATTGGGATACCTCTTCATTGGAGTTGAGCTTAGCCTCACCATATACTCTCGTCTTGCTCCCCTCAAGGACCAGCACTCCGGACTGCAAAGTGTAAGACCATGAAACAACATATAAGCCAGGCAGAGAACTTAAGAGCTCAGATGCTGAAGCCAGACACACCTGGGTTTGAGCAAGGTTCTTTCTGTTATAAAATTCTATTATCTTGGGTGGCACCTGTGGCTCAAAGGAGTAAGGCACCAGCCTCATATGCTGGAGGTGGCGGGTTCAAACCCAGCCCTGACCAAAAACTGAAAAAAAAAAAAAATCTATTATCTTAGCCAAGTCTGTGTCTCAATTTTCCGATCTGCAAAGCAAGCACAACAATGGAACTTATGTCTCAGTAAAGCCCATGCAAAGTTGTTGGCAGATAGTACCAGCCCCAAATTAATAAATCTTAGTTATTAGTATTAGCACCACTGATATCATTATAGTCACTGCTGTTGTCATTATCACCATAATTTCTTCTTTAATCACTTGCTATGAGGTAGCAGACAAGAAATAAAAATCTCAGATTTGGAAATTTCTAGAAATTATATAATTGTCACTATGTTTTTCTTCAAGAATACTATGTTTTTATCTCCTTACTTAAATGTCATTTTTCTTCCTGGAAAGTTTTATATATCCTAAGAGAAGGTGTAAACTAACTAGGAGGAAGAAGGAAGGAGAAGGAGAAGGCCCATGCCTAACCCTACCTCCAACACTTGGCCCAGTGCTGCCTTCAGGTGAAGGCCTAAAGGGGGCAGAGCAGGACGCAGCAGCCACCCATCTTCCCTCAGTCCCTCCCTTCCCCTTTTCTCTGGGTAAAATGTACAGTGCTTAGCACTTTGGTTTCCTTCTGCCTTGGAATTCACCTTACTATGTCCACAGTATGTTTGAAAGCTATGGTTCATTTTCTTAACTGTCTTCCTGTCTAGTCTACAGGTGTCTCTGCAACTGGGAGTGAGTGGGCTTTTTCCACCCAGCTTGATGATCTTTGGCCTAAGCATAGTGCTGGCCCCCAGAAGGAAGAAGCTCAGTCCTTGATTCTTATCTATTTCCTTGCAATGATGAAAGAAGACAACAATGAGGATGGGTGGGAAGGGGGCTGCAGTGGTCATAGAGCAGTGCTGATAAAGATGGTAATGATAATAACTATGTGTCTTGCTACTGCCTCTTGCTGTCTTACTTTCAGTTCCCCTTTTGTCAGTGAAGACTCACAGTGGGACAGAAACATAGATGCAAATGACCCCCCCCACACACACACACACGCACACTCACACGTATTCATTCCACAGGACTCCAAGAGGAAGTGAATAGCAGGTATCAGAGATCTCACAGCAGAAAAGCAAGTGACAGCAGTAAGACCAGGATGTGGAGGTCAGGGTTCCCAGTCCACAGGTCCATATTCCCACATGGCCTCTGTGTTCAAGAGCCCATAGATTCCCTTGGGTGTTTATGATTTGGGGGAACCCCAGACAGGTGACTCACCACAGAGAACTACCCTGTTTCCACAGGAAGGATCACCTGCACACCTCCATCATGCCCTTCTTGATGAAAACTGCTCTTGAAATCCAGTGACCACATCCCTTCTTTGTCATTTTCACCTTGCTGGGGTCTTCCCCTTTCTCCTTCCCCACCTCCACTTTTAGCAAAACCGGTTCATTCTGGGCATCAGCCAATTTTTTTTTAACTAATGAAAGAGCCGCTTCCAAAAATGGCAAGTCTATATGCATTTTTAGAAAGGCCCTATAGAGGTCAGCGTTTCTAAGCAGAGGGGTGATTATAAATCCTGGGGGTCATGAGGGCAGATATGAATGGTAACATTTCTAGGTCATGTATGTGTGGGGGCAGGAGGGGAGATTGTACTACCAGATGTGGTGCAAACACTCTGCAATCTGTCCCCTTGATGGTTCATATAACTTGTAAGTAAAACATGGATAGTTTGACCCAAAGACTATGCAATGTTCCACACTAGTACCAAAGTCTTGATCACATTACCTGCTCCTTGTGCAGAAGTAGAGGTAATAGTAACAGAAGGAATTGTTGTCAGAGCTTCCATTGGTTTATTGACTGCTTTCTCTGCACTGGTGAGATCTATTATATCAGGCATATTATAATGTATATTAGTAAGAGTTATGAATAAACCTAAACTCAGAGAAATCACAAAACATCATATGGCTTAGAAGTGGCTCTGAATGTAGGCCCATCTTACTCCAAAGCTCACACGTTATATTTCCCTATGTGATGGACCTGTTTGATATAGATAATGGCAGGCATGGATTACTGACAGGAACATAGACAGAGAAAGCCCAGCAAGGAGTCACTGATGGGAGGCCTGCAGTACCTTTTTCCTTTGTCTATTTTCTTTAGGTCCTAAGATGTGTGGACAAGAATGGATAATATTTAATAATTAAGTGGGCCAACGGCTACCAATCCAAGCAAGTTGCTCCATTTTCTTAGACCTGCTGTGGCTTACAAATTTATAACATTAATCAGTGACTAGAGCTATTTCATGATTTAAGCTGAGCCCAGAACTCAGAGTGTAGTGCTGGTCCACTGCTTCCTAGGACATGGTGGGGCCAAGGGGGCACTTAGAAAACTAGGACAGAATTGCCCTGTGCTGTATTGTTTGTGTACATAGCAGTTCATTGTCCACATGGCCTCTCACAGCCCAGCCATCCTCTTACTTTGGCATCTTAGGATCATTGTGACCTTGCTCTGGAGACAGCCTGGCTGAGCTCACCACTTTCACTGCCCTTCCTTGGAGTATGTTGGGAGTTATCACGATAAAATTTAGCTACATTATTGACAGTATTGAACAATAAATTAACCCTTGCTCTCCCATAAGCTTGGTGCTTCTGAAGCCATAGACTTGCCATAGCCTGGATAAAAATGACGACACACTGACATACATAATTCATTTTCATTTCTACAAAGGCACATGAAAACCCTTTGCTAGTTTGTACTGTTCTTTTATGATGGACATAGCATAGGAAGCTGCTCTCTACAGACTTTTCAAAAGCAATTTCTCTTGAAAACCAAATGGGGGCAAGTTTCTGGACTGCATCCATTTATTTGTCAAAGTAGAGTTTTTCTCATATAATATGTCTGAAATCTTCCTTTCTCTAGAGGGATATTGCTGGACTCTTGAATCCTAAAAAAAAAAAAAAAAGTTTGAAATCCCAGACCTACCTGATACTGGTCTCCTACAAATAACTTCAACTATAAAATGGGAAGGACTCAGTGATTACCTTATTTGCAATAATCATTTAAAGCAATACACCAAATATCCAAAAACTATTAATATGTTGCTTTCCTCTGGGCACAGATACCTGTCATTTTTTTTTATCAGATGAGGGTGATAATCTCTTGTCAGTTTATCTTTCTCTCTAAAAGTCAGTATTCAAGTTATATCCAAAAATTACTTAGGACACTTGATCAGTCCGACAAGCCAGTAAGATGGGCATTAACAACCTGGGTGAATTTAAGGAGAAAGTGATTAGAATTAGGAACATACCCAGAACCACATCACAATAGTAATACTTAAAAGAACTGAGTTGTTTATCCTGCAGACAAGGTCATTTGTGTTATCTTTTTCAAAAATCTAAAGAATATTTTTGTAAAAAAGAAAATATTCATATATGTGTTCTTTTTAATGCAGATAGGTAGTAGAATTCACAATCACTATTGCGAAATACAGGGCAGCAGATTTTTGGAACAACTAGAGAAACAACTTTATAGTAGTAAAATATTTAGTTGACTCAGGAAACAGTGAGGTCGGGTGGAGGTGTTCACCTGTAGACAGGTTGGCCACATGGTGGAGATGTTGTAGAAGGTATTCAGGTATCACCAGGGGCTGATTCTACAACCTTGACAGTCCTTTTGAACTCTTAGACTCTGTAAGCCGACAGATTCAAAGTTACTTGTATCTAGCTTTGCTGTTTAAGGACTAGTACGAGGCAAGTTGGAGCTTTCAGAAAACTTCATAAGAAATGGCCATTGATTTCAAACAACAGAATCGCCAAATGTTACAAGTGTAATCATACATAAGAGAACACTTCAGCTTGGCACCTGTAGCTCAGTGGTTAGGGCGTCAGCCACATAAACCAGAGCTGGTGGGTTCAAACCCAGCCTGGGCCTGCCAAACAATAATAACAACAGCAACCAAAAAGTAGCTGAGCATTGTGGTGGGCGTCTATAGTCCCAGCTACTTGGGAGACTGAGGCAAGAGAATGGCTTAAGCCCAAGACTTTCAAGTTGCTGTGGGCTGTGACAGCACAGCACTCTACCAAGGGCTACATAATGAGACTCTGTCTCAAAAAAAAAAAAAAAAGAGAGAGAGAGAACACTTCACATGATCCTTATGCTGAAAAGAATGTGCTGGGGGCAAGAGAGTTTAAATGACCTTCTCAACATCACTCAGCAAATTGTCATCAAGTCAGAGCTCAAAATTTCAAATGAAAGATAAGATACGTATGTATATGCCCAGGAAACACTTCCCAAAGCACCCTTTTACAGAAAGAAAGCTTTAATTAATAGTCTTTTCTCCTATACTTTACTTAGTAAATATAAAGTACACTGGCACTTTTATTTCTTAACTAGCCAAATGATCCATGTTTGGGGTAAGGAAGCACGAAACACAGAGTATTTAACTATGCAGTCCTGTTCCTAAATTTTAGAGATAAATGGGCCTGAAACAGTATATTAGCAAGATCTTAGAAAGGTTGCGAGAAGATAAATCTTAACTCAAACTATCGCCTTGGGAGACATTTGATAGGAGACTTGAACCTGCTAAGAGAATTGAGGAAATCTATTTCAGGTAAAAGTTGTCTTTTCTGGGAAAAAAGCAAAGAAAATCTACATAATACTTCTCACTGTCACAATGCAGACCAGGAAGCCAGGTATAGCAGGCAGCTTCAGATTGTGGGTAAAGTCAAGGAAAGTCCCTACCTTCAATGTTTTTATGGATTTGTCAAATAGTAAAAAGGAATCAAAACAATTATACCAAAATAATTGATAGCAACAAATGTAAAGACTAGACAAAACTGAGCAAATTATGCAGACAGAGGCATAAAAATCTGGGTTAGAGGGAAATGACCAATCTGGCTTGAAACTTCTGAATCTAATGACTTGTTCATATACACCAAGCTCTAGACTTCCAGCGCCATACACAGTAATTCATGCAGTAGAGGTACTCAATTGATTAACTATTTACACAAACAGAACCCTGACATAAGAAAATGGCCAGGGCTTATGTCCCAGGAATCGTGATGAAGGTGAGGGCCAGCCCTAGGTGAAATCCAGATATCTTTCATTGAATTTTCTGCATTATAATTACATTACATGTTTTCACATCCATCTTTAAGGTGATAATGTGAATATCTCAAAGTCAAGATCTTTTGAAATCTCTCTTTTTTTGTGAAAAGCCAGAACTTGCTATAGAATAGATGCAAAATAAATTTTAGTTAAAATGAAGTTAAGCTGTATTTCTCTAGTATTCCCTAGTGATAAGGAACTATAAATTAATCCCAAGTCTTCTCTTCCAAATATACCTGGGCACTAGGGGTATGTGTATGTAAATGTAACATGGAGGCACAAACATAACTTTGAGAATTTGTCTTTAGCCTCAATAAAATAAGTGTCTTAAGTTCTCCAAGATTCAATCTCTTCAACTATAAAATGAAGGTACTTATCCTCCTATTTCCAGATTGCTAGAACTGTGGTGAGGATAAAAAGAGATTTATATACAAAAAGTGTGTAGAACAATGTTTGCCACATACAAGTGTTTAACAAATGATGTGGATGGTCATTATCAACAAATTATTTATTTTTATTTCTTTATTAAGAGCTGAGTTAAGAAATTACTTTTGCTCACTTTAAGAGAAAAATCTGAATCAATCGGACCCTCTTGGAATCCAGGCAGGATTCTGGTTCTCATAGAGGATAAATCTGTAAGACCCACAACTTAATATATATTCCTGTTTGGACCTGCTCTTCTATAAAACATTATGAAATATAATTCTGTTGTTTAATTGAATATAACATGTGTTAACTTGGTGGGTAATTTTTGCAACATGTGTAATATTTTCTGTCATTTCCTATTTTTTCACTTTACCTTAATTCAGCCCCCGGCTTTCATAATGCTCCAACTTCAGAGCAGGTTTTTCCCCAGTCTCTGTGTTCTGCTGAATTCTACTTTTATCTCTTCGACAATGAGAAATGAGACTGCAATGATCAAGGGCCTGTCCATCTCCATTGCCTGTAAAGATATTTTGGGTTTGTTCTATTGTATTCATTTTTTAAAACTGAACACAGTGAAGTTTATATGACTAATAAGATACTCTACAGAATAATGGTGACCAGTTCTATCCAAATTGTCATGAAAGGTATTAAGTAATCTTTCTGCATGTCTGAGTAAGATTCCATAGCATACATATACCACATTTTGTTACTCCACTCATGAGTTGATGGGGATTTGGGTTGATTCCATATTTTCACAAATGTGAATTGTGCTGCAATCAACATTCAAGTGCAGATGTCTTTTTTGTGTGTGAAATCTTTTTTCCTTTTGGGTACATACCTAATAGTGGAATTACTGAATCGAATGGTAGGTCTACTTTTAATTCTGAAAAACACACACCACAAGAACTCACTATTAAATTAGACCTAACCAATGAGCATACATGTGCATAAGAGGAAGTAAAAATGAATGGAAATCAAGGGAAAAGGCAAGAGGAGACGGGGAAGGGTGAAAACTCACCTAATAGATACAATAAGCACTTATAAACCTGACTCAAGCATTACAAAAGTTATCTGTGCAACCCAAAACATTTGTACCTTTGTAATACTTTGAAATTAAAAGAAGGGGGAAGAAAAAGAGGGACTAGAACAAATACCTGTTTAAAGAAAAAAGATACTCTACAGAGAAGAAAATAACTAATCATACAAAAACAATGTAAAATTCCCTAGACTAAAAGCATGGTAGACTGTAAATAACCAGCTGTTCTCTCTCTGGGTCTCCAGGGAGCCTTATCTGCTAAACGAGGGGGTTGGACTATGAGACTACCCAGGAGGTCCTGTGGACACGGATACCTTTCTCCTATGTGGACTTCCTCTTTCCTCCCTACTATTTCTACATAATTGGGGCTTTGAAAGTTTAAGTATTAGTGGAAAAGAAAAAGATACTAAATAATAAAAGATTGATAGTAAAGCACAATTTGAATATAGAATCTATCTTATTTTTTTACTACAGATGCTTTTATTGGACTAAATTTAAAAACACTAAATATTAGTTTCTATTTTGTATTTTATGCTTGCTTACTCAATACCCAAGGATGGAAAGTTCCTCAAGATATCAATATAACAAAATTCTTCAATTAACCTGGAAAATCTCATACTTCCTGGAAAATTAAGTAGTATTGGAAATCTTAAGTTCAAATTGGACTTTTATTTTTTTATTTTTTATTTTTTATATCCTGCCTAATTCCCTCCCTCCTTCTGCTATATGTTCTCCCCACTCCTCCCTCCTGTTTCCTCTACTCCTGATCAGGACTATAATCATGTTTTATTATTTTTAGGAACATGATAATTTTTATATATTGATTTCATATTAGTATGAAGAGCATTGGATATTTATCTTTTCATTCTTGTGATACTTTACTGAGAAAATGTATTTCAATTCCATTCAGGTAGATGTAAAAGATGTAGTCTCCATCTTTTTAATGGCTGCATAATATTCCATGGTATACAAATACCACAGTTTGTTGATCCATTCATGGGTTAATTATACTTAGGTTGCTTCCACAACTTGGCAATTATGAATTGAGCTCCAATAAATATTCTGGTGCAAAAGTCTTTGTAGTAAAATGATTCATGTTCTTCTGGGTAGATACCTAGTAATGGGATTGCAGGGTCAAAAGGAAAGTCTATATTTAGATCTTTGAGGATTCTCTGTACTTCTTTCCAAAAGGGCTTTATTAGTTTGCAGTCCCACCAGCAGTGTAGAAGTGTTTCCTTCTCTTCACATCCATGCCAACATCTGGTGTTTTAGGACATCATGATATGGGCTAATTTTGCTGGGGTTAGGTGATATCTTAGAGTTGTTTTGATCTGCTAAATTAGACTTTTAAAAAGTGATGTAATTAGGCTGACACAGTGGCTCATTCCTATAATCCTAGAACTCTGGGAGATGGATGTGGGTGGATTATTTGAACTCAGGAGTTAGAGACCAGCATGATCAAAAGCATGACCTCATTTCTAAAAATAGCCAGGCAGTGTAACAGATGCCTGTAGTCCCAGCTACGAGGGAGGCTAAGGCAAGGCAATCACTTGAGCCCATGAGTTTGAGGTTGCTATGAGCTATGATGCCATGGTACTCTACCAAGGGCATCAAAGTGAGATTCTGTCTCCAAAAATAAATAAAGAAAGAAAGAAATATTAAATTTATAAATGTGATATAATTTAAAATTATGAAAATAGTGCACTTAAAAGAAAACAGAAAATTAAAAAGCATGAAATCTCATGAACAAAGAATATAGGCAATACACAGTTTTTACAGAAATCAGTTCAATGTAAATGGTATACTATTGTCATTTAACAACTTGCAAAGCATTGCAAATTGATTCTCTGAGAAGAGATGAGATGTGCATATATATATATATATATATGTATATAATCTCACAGGTACTTCTGAAAGGAGGAAGGAAGGAAGAAAGGTTTTAAAAAAGGAAGAAAACAAAAGGGAGATTTCATTTATGAAAGATTGACAGTGAATGGAGGAAATAACATAACAGAGAAATATCAAGTACCTGCACAGAGGAAGGCCATAGAGGAGCAAGACAGCTATGGCACAGAACCCCGAAAGTCACAAGGATTAGCATTAAAATGAGCCATTAAATGTGATAGTAAATAAGAAAGCCCCAAAACAAGATGTGTTTGAGTGTACATGGGATAGTAAGTGAACCCATATAACGGTGGTTTTGCTTCCAACATCGGACAGTTCTTCTACACCACTTTAGTCGAAGGTTCCTTCCGTAGGTTAAATGAGACCGAGACTTTAGACTCAGAAGAGGAAATCAAGAGGATTAAGTATAAGGAAGAGATTTCCTTTTCCCTTCCTTTACTAAATTCCAAAAATATAGTCAATAATTCACCATGATCACCACCATTCCCTCTTTTAACTCATTCTCTAAGGTTCCAACTATACCTGCCTTAAGCAAGAAATTGATAGAGCATTCTTTAGAGAAAAATAGTCCCTGAAAATACACATCCAACCATTGTTATTTGGATCTATTTTAATGAAATAACCTGGAGCCTATCAGAAAATCTCATTCAAAATTTGACAAAAACACAGCATATGCACAGTTTTTCATAACCCTTATAATGCTTCATTCTCAAATATGAATGAAATATTAACAACTAATTAAGAAAACACTCCAGGCCTGGTGGAGTGGCTTATGCCTATAATCCTAGCACTCTGAGAGGCTAAGGTGGGTGGATTGTTAGAGCTCAGAAGTTTGAGACCAGCCTCAGCAAGGACGAGATCCCATTTCCACTAAAAATAGAAAAACTACAGGACATTGTGTCAGGCACCTGTAGTCCCAGGTACTCGAGAAGCTGAGGCAAGAGGGTCACTTGAGCCCAGGAATTTGAGGTTGCTGTGAGCTATGATGACAATAGGCCACTCAACCGCAGGGCAAAGGAATGAGACTCTGTCTCAAAATAAATGAATAAATAAATAAATGTTACTTTTAAAACACTTTAATTAGCATTCAGATAGGTAATAGAAAATAGCCTATCCATGGGAGAATAACGGGTACTATACAAAAGAAGCTAGATAATAGAAGTAAAAATAAAAGAAGTTAGACAATAAGAACTGTTTTAAATTAAGAACATGGTCCAGCCAAGAGGACAGACCAGAAGCAGCAGGCAAAAGAAAGAAATATAGGACATCCAAATCAGAAAAGAGGATGTCAAATTTTCCCTGTTTCCCGACTAGTGCTAGACCCTGCCTTCCCCTCCCCCCCAAAATAACTGGGTGTTGTGTTGAGCACCTGTAGTCCCACTTGCTCAGTAGGCTGAGGCAAGAGGATTGCTTTGAGCCCAAGAGTCTAAGGTTGCTGCTGTGAGCTATGATGCCACAGCACTCTATCAAGGGGGACAAAGTGAGACTCTGTCTCAAAAAGAAAAAAAATAATAAATAACAACAACAACAAAAAAACTACAGAGGTTTAGTGGGAAGCTCAACCCTTGTTTGGCTCTGACAAGGTCTCCCAACCTCTCCACTCAGGTGGTTTTAAAGAAGTCTGAGTAGGGAATCTGCACTTCCATCACTACCTGGCAATAATGAAGCATTTCTACACTTCCCTCTGGGTTGATGCCAGAAGAGTTTTGGGAAGAGTCAGGGATTTTACTACTGCCCCACAGTAAGTAAGCTAAAACCCTTGTGCTGGTGGAGGCTACACCTACTCTTCCCAATCAGGGAGATATTAACGGAGGCCTACTGAGTAGCAAAACTCCCACCCTATTCAGCATTAACAAGGAGGCTCCTCCCTAGAATATCAAAAAGGATAAAAAGGAATCTGGGCTTTGACTCTCACCTGATAGTAATGATGTAGCATCCTTATTTCGCCTGTTGAAATGTTGTCAAGAGAAGTTAGCAAAAATATAAGGTTCTGCAAATATCTCAGGTTCAGAAAACAAATAACTTACCACAACAAAAACAAAAAAGATGTCAACTTTAATAAAAAATGACATTAGTATGTAGACTGAGGTGACAGAGACATTGACATTATCCAAAAAATTATTTTAAAGAAGCAATCATAAAAATGTTTTAATGAGCAATTACAAACATTCTTAAAAGATATGGAAAAATAGCCTCAATAATGAAGCAGAAAGTCTCAGAACAGAAATAGAAGACAAAAATAAATCATTCAATTAATTAATTAATTTTAAAAAGGGTTAAACTAGGCAACATAACACACAAGTTAAAAACCTCAATGGATGAGTTCAACATCAGAATGAAGGTCAGGTAAAGAATCACTGAACAGGAACATAAAACAATAAAATACCCATACTGAATATAGAGAAAATACACTGGAAAAAAATAACTAAGCCCCAGGAAACTGTGGAACTGTCTAAAAAGTACTCAAAGAAATAATGGTTAAAATTTCCCAATTTAAAAAAAATACATAAACATGAATTCAGGAAACTGAGTGGATCCCAAGCAAGATAAATCCAAATAAATTCATATCAACAGTTAAAATTCTAAAAGCTAAAATTTAAAGTCTTGAAAGCAGTTAAGATAATACATCTTACCTACAGGAAAAACACCTCAAACAATAGGAGCTTACTCATTAAAAACCAAAGAGGTCAGAAGAAAATGGCTTAATGATTTTCAAGTACAGATTCTCCTTGACTTACAATGGCATTACATCCTCATAAATTCATCATTAGGTAAAAATATCATTCAGTCAAAAATACATTTAATAAACCCAACCTACTGAAAATTATAGCTTAGCCTAGCCTACCTTAAAACATGCTCAGAACACTATTAGCCTGCCTGCAGCTGGGGAAAATTGTCTAAGACAAAGCCTAATTTATGATATTGACTGTCTCATGTAATTTATTGAATACTGTACTGCAAGTGAAAAACAGAATGGTTATATGGATACTCAAAGTACACTTTCCACAGAATGTGTATTGCTCTTATACCACAGCAAAGTTAAAAATTATAAATTGAAACATTATAAGTTGAAGACTGTCTATACTAAAAAATAAAGAGTTGTCTATTTATAATCCTATTAGCAGCATCAATGTATTAATATACTTTTATAATGAAGAAAAAATCAAGATATTCTCAGATAAATAAAAGCTATGACATTTTTTCTTTAGGAGACCTACATGAGAAGAATAGCTAAATAAAGTTCTCTAAATCAAAAGAAAATAATTTAAGAAAAGAAACCTAGGAACATCAGGAAGGAAGAAAAAGAAGCAAAATTACATGTAGAGCAGTTTTTCTTCTTCTTTTGGGTTTTATATGTGATGTTTGATCTTGAAAGCAAAAATTATAATACTGTTTTATATGTTTCTAAATGTATGTAGAGAAAATGTTTAAGATGATTATATTATGAACATGGGACTATAAAGAGTTTCACATAAGAGATAAGATACCTATACTTCACTCAAACTGGTAAAATGATGGCATCAGCATCTGTGTTAAGTAGCACATACATTAAGTAATAACTACAGCAACCACTAAAATTAGCCATATAGATATACTCAAAACATTAGAAATAATCAAAATTGAATTCTAAAACATGTTCTAGTAACTCACAGAAAGGCAGAAAAAAGAAAATAGAGAAAAATTAAAAAGAATGAAAGAGTAAACAAAAATTACATGTTATGTTACAAATGTTATGAAATAAAATGAAAAGTAGATATGCTAAACTCTAACATATTAATACTACATTAAATGTAAATGGCCTAAATACACCAATTAAAGACATAAATGACAAGGTAATTAAAAACATGGCTTCACTATATGCCATCTACAACTCTTTTCAAATATGACATTGGAAGTTTGAACACAAGCAATAAAAAGAAAGTAAAACTTACTAAATTAATATCAGATAAATTATATTTCAGAACAAAGACAATTATAGAACAGCAAGAGAGGCATATTATTTTATAGTAGATGTTAATTCTATTCAAATTTATATACAACTTTACCTCATTTCCTATCAAAACCCCAGGAAGGTTTTTGTACATATAGATAAGATTACTCTAAATTATGTTTGTAAAGGCAAAGGAACTAGTATTGCTAAATCAATTTTGAAAAAAACAATAAAGTAGAAGAGACTGGTCTACCAATTATAAAAATTCTTATATAGCTGAAGAAGTCAAGAATGTGTGGCATTGGCAGAGTGATACAGACACATATATTAGTGCAATAGAATAGAGAACCCAGAATCAGAACCCCTCATATAGGCCCATTTGATTTTCCACAAAATGCAAAGTCCATTCAACAGGGGAAAGTAACATTTTGAAGAAATAGTACTAGTCTAACTGGAAGAAGGAAGGAAGGGAGGAAGAAAGGAAGGAAGGGAGGGAAGATGGGAGTGGAGGAGAGGAAGGAAGGATGAGAAGAACCTCAACAGAAATCTCCTATTTCATATAACATAGAGAATGGACTTAAATATGAAACTATAAAACTTTTAGAACATAGAGGGAAAAAAGTCTTGAGAATATATATGATACTTAGGCAAGGATTTTTAAGACTTGACACCAAAGTATGATCCATAAAAGGTAAAAAGAATAAAATAAATTATGTTGAAATTTGACCAAGGGTATGAAAATGTAAAAATGCAAGATAGAGAGTGGGTGAAAATATTTGCAAACCAAATATTTGACAAAAGCTAGTAACCAGAATACATGAAGAATATTCAAAACCCAAAAATAAAAAGAAAGAAAGAAATACATGAGAAGACATTTCACTGAAGTAGATATACAGATGGCAAATCAACACTTGAAAATATGTTCAACATCATTAGCCATTCAAAGGATACGAATTGGAACTATAATGAAATATCACTATGCATCTATCAGATTGGCTAAAACAAATAATCATAACAAATCCCACAGATGATATAGGGAAACTATAATTTTAGTGAGAATCTAAGATGAAACACTTCATTTTGCCAAAACCAACCAGTGACAAAGTTTGGGTGGAAAGAAAAAGTTGTGGCTGTATTAGAGCATGAAGAATTCTCATGGTGGAAATATTTCATATGTTGACTATCAATATCAATATTATGATTTTGTTATAGTACTATAGTTTTGCAAGCAATTGCCATTGGAATAACTGGCAGCTGCATATAAATCTATAGTTACCTCAAAATACAAGTTTTGCTATTAAAATTAAATAGTACTATCCCAAAATGAGTACCCCACAAAAAAATCTTATATTTGCTACTTCCTTTAAAAAAAATCTAGTGACCCTCAAATTATTATGTGTAATGATTATTATCAAATATTTACATTTTGACTGTATATTTGAAAGAATTATAAATTAAACATGTATTTTAAATGAACAAGTTTCAGGAAGCTGGAAATATTTCCACCAAAGTCACAACCTCACTGGTCGAAGTCCAACCTACCATGGCTGTTTTAATAGAACACTTCACGTATTTGGATCCTATACTTAGTTATGTATTCATAAAAATATATATATTTGCATGTTTATAGACTCCTGTCATCTTTTCTTATCTGATACTATTTGATGGTGTGCTTACTCTGATTTCAAAGTTTGCTGTTTCTCACCTGAAGTTTCCTCTTCTTTTTTTTTTTTTTATTAAGTCATATGCACATAGATCATCAATACATTGATGCATATGTGGGGTACAATGTGTTGATGTTTTTATAAAATTTGGAGTGCTTACATCAAACTAATTAATATAGCTTTCACCTCATTTACTTGATTATTATGTTAAGATATTTATGTTCTATATTTGATAGATTTGACTTGTACCCTTACAATATGCTCCATAGGTGTGGTTCCACCATTTAACCTCCCTCTATCAAACTTCCCCTCTCCCCTCCCTTCCTACTCCATTTCTCTCCTTCATCCTGCACTGTAGTTGTGATCTATCTTTCATAAGAAAGTGTGAGTAAATATAAATTGGTTCCACAGAAGAACTGAGTGCATTGGATACTTTTTCTTCCATTCTTGAGAAACTTAGGATAATATGTTCCAGGTCCATCCATGTAAACATAAAAGAGGCAAAGTCTCCATCTTTTTTAAAGGCTGCATAGTATTCCATGGTTTACATATACCACAATTTATTAATCCATTCATGGGTTGATAGGCACTTGGGCTTCTTCCATGACTTGACTATTGGGAATTGAGCTGCAAAGAATAATCTGGTGCAAGTGTCTTTTTTGCAAAGCGATTTTTGGTCTTTTGGATACACTCCTAGTTGAGGAATTGCAGGATCCAATGGCAGGTTTATTTTTAGATTCCTGAGTGTTCTCCAAACTTCTTTCCAAAGGGAACGTATTAGCTTGCATTCCCACCAGCAGTGCAGAAGTGTTCCCTTTTCTCCATATTCATGCCAACATCTGTAGTTTTGGGATTTTGTTATGTGGGCTACTCTTACTGGAGTTAGATGGTATCTCAAAGTGGCAAGAAAGATTGAGGATGAATAAATTAAACATTCTAAAGAATCTGTCTCTGTCATTCTCACTGTTCAAAAAACTCCTCTAATCTATAAAATTTGCTGAGATAGCAATAACTGGAGCTGAGTGTATCCAATTTATTTTCCTTTCCTGGGCACTTAGAATTTCCAACAGTTAGATTAGGAGCAGGAGACCAGCTTAAGCACAACCACTAACAGCAGGATTTATCGTCCTATTGTCACTTTCCCTTAAAACCCATTGGATGGAGCTAGTCTCCTGCTCCTAATCTAACTGTTCGAAATTCTAAGTGCCCAGGAAGGAAAATAAATTGGATACACTCAGCTCCAGTTATTGCTATCTCAGCAAATTTTGTAGATTAGAGGAGTTTTTTGAACAGTGAGAATGACAGAGACAGATTCTTTAGAATGTTTAACTTATTCATCTTCCATCTTTCTTAGACAGGGATTGCCTTTTCCCTCTGGTGCCCAGCACAGTGAGAAATCACTGAGTCCTTGGTAAGGATGTGATTCACATGTCTAGGGTCATGGGGCAGCGAAAAGAACACAGGAATGGGGCAGAAGACCTCAATGCATGTCCTAGCTCCTTCAGTTGCTGTGAGCCGAGCTTCACTTGAATTGTCTGAGCTTCAGTTTCTGTGTCTCCTTACCAGGGAAGTTTGTAGGGTATAGAAAACACCTTAAAAATGTTTTAGAAACAATAAAATTCCAAGAGTTCAAAAGTAGTATCTGTGTCTTTTACTGTTCTATTCCAAGTACAGTTCCTGACAATTTAGCTCGTAAAGAAAGGATTACTCTCAGGATCTTTAGAAATTAGACATAATGTAGAGCTGGTTTTGGGCATCACAGTCTAGCTTTCTACTGACAGTGCTATGTGCTACTGAGGCAGAAAATACAGCAACATGTGTGTGTTTATTTAGCAGCATTTTTATTTGTAAAAATAGTAAAATAATAATACAATTGAATTAAATATAAAGAAGAAGAAATAAGGATGAAAATTTTTGAAGTAAATAAAGCATCACATACAAGTTTATGAAGAAGACTAAACATTCCAGGGGGCAAAACAAAGAAGGAAAAATACACAATCAGTTATGACATGTGTTCTGTCCATACAGCATGACTAGTATGTGGCTTTCCACCAGCAACACAGAGTTTATATGCAATACTAGAGCAGTATGCTATAGTTCAAAGGTGGTATTACTCTTCCTTAGCTACTTATTTAAATGAGCTACCATTTAAAATATTTCCATAGTATTACACATGTGTAAAATGTGGAAGCATATTAGCTTGTATAATCAGCCTTTTCTAGCTAATCCACAATGCTTCTGTTTAATTATAATGTTTCACTTGGTACAGCAGTAGATCACACCTGCTTTTACATATTATAAAATGAGCCATATTATATGAAGTTATTCATAAAGCCTCAGTGCCAGAGAAATGCAAACTATTTCATGGGCAGCTAACGGTGATTGAGCACTAGTTTCCTGCCAGGTATTCTGTGTGACCCTGTGTTGATGAAGGACCTGGTCTCTGCCCTGCAGGACCTACAAGTAAACAGTGCGAATAGCACAGTAGGTGTTGCAGAGAGAAAAGACAAAATGCCATGGACCACAGACAACAACCATCTTGCTAGGACTTTGAGAAGTTATGTAGGGTTGCCAGTGGTGACATGTAAGCTTGGATCCTAAAGAGAAGAATGGAATGAATTAAAAAAAAAAAAAAACTGAAGGAGTATTTTAGGCACCGTGAACCACATAGACAAAAGAACCAAGTACATGCGTTGCTGGTGGAGATACTGATTTAGAGCAGAGGTTCTCAACCTTCCTAATGCCGCAACCCTTTAATATAGTTCCTGTGGGTTGTGACCCACAGTTTGAGAACTGCTGATTTAGAGAAAATACCAGAAAAACCAGAGCTCTTGGCTTTAAATCCTTTCTGACACTGATGCTGCTGTCAATGTAAGGAAGATAATTAACCCCTTTGCACCTCACTTCCCCTATCTCTGAAGCAGGTGCAATCATATGTTTCTTAGAAGGTTGTGTAGCACATATGTTGAGCAAAGAAGACAAAGTATGTAATGTGCCCGGAACAGCAGACAAGCAAAGGTGCAGCACTTGTGTATAGTGTTTCTCCCTAATACACTGTATTTTGATGTAAGTGTGGAAACACTCTTACTAGCAATTCCTATTACTCCCAGCATTCCCTTTACCACAGCAGACTCAAGAGTGCATACGACACAAATGTGAACCAAAAGAAGTTGGAAATACAGTCAATTAATTCACTGGTGGGATTTTTACAGAAGACTTCATACATGGTGCACATTACCAATGTCAAAGTACTTTTAGTTCTCAGGAACAGAAACCTTATTGCTTCTAATTTTTGCTTGGGGAGACCTCTTGAAGTTCTTTCTGATGCGAACCAGAACCAACAAATTAGAAAGGTGCCATTAGGAGGCTGCCAAAGGAGGCTGAGATGACATCTTCAAAAGTTTTGGGGTCCTCAGACCCTCAAAGTGGAGCTGGTTTTCTGCAGTCTAGCATTCTAGACTTCCTATAGTCTAACTTTCTATTGTAAATAGTTCCTCAAAAGGATCACAAGGTTAAACACAGAAGGTGGTTTATTAATGACTCTCAGAGGATGTTGCCACTCCTTTGGGGGCCATGCAGTGAATGATCTCCACAATGTCAGAGTGTTTTTCATTAAGAAGAAACACTCAGCCTGCACTCTGGTCAGGACATTTCAGTCTCACCGCATTGTTGCTTCTCTCTTTCATCAGTGGCTGTTTCCTTTCTGGCTTGGTTCCAGTGCCAGATGAACCATTGATCACCAGTGAAAGGAGGCCTTTGATAGGTGGCCAAGGCCAGGCAGAGGTTTGTCACGGATGATTTGGTTTAGAAGTACAGTTTATGAATGAAGAAAAAAAAAAGCTCTTCCACCTGATCTGCCCTTTGGTCTATGAGTGGGAAGTTAAGGAAGAAGAAGAGTGATTTTAAAAAAATGAAAAATACAAATTTGGAAAAAATATGATATTTCTATCAGAGCTGCTTCTTGCACAGGCTGGCTCCTCCCTCCTTCTCTCCCCTTATTCCTGCCATGCTTCAATCTGGAAACTTTATATCCAACAGTATAAAATTGTTGGTAGCTTCCAAGAGACATTGTGCTATTTAATGCCTCCACATCTTCATGCAAAATCTTCCCTTCAGATGGATTGTCCTTCCTGACTTCCACTCAGATCTTGTTTCAGCTATGAAGTTTATCTTTATTCTTTTCAAAAAGGCAAGATTAGCAACTTCGTCTTTGCCCACTGGGTAATGCTTCTCTGCTAGAATCATTCCCGCTTCTTGAGCTAAGTCTAGGGATGGGCACATCAAGACCCCAGGATTCCTCCACAAAGGAAGCCTGACGTACTTCTACTGGCTACCAAATCTAAGATAGAAAAGCCCAACAAATTAGAAGAAATGGATATATTATTACTCTAATTTTTTAAAAAGTATCAAACAAAAGTTTTTAAAGGATATTTACTCTTTCTTCTGCCTGTTGAGGATTCTGGCTCTAGATTTCTTGATGTAGACAATTCATCGCTTCAATTTTGGGAGAAAAGTTTGAGAAACTGTGGTCAAAAAGTCTGCGATTGCACATTCTACCTCATATTTTCTCCATTTCATCTTATGTCTTATGTCTGTATTGCTGAGAATACATCTTAATCTTATGTCTGTATTGCTAAGAATGCCAGGAAACACACTTTGTAAAGGCCCTGTTGTTATTCAATAGCGTGTCCTTAGAATCATGCGTACAGAATAGAACCTAGTGAGTGTCTCTCCGATCAAGCCAAAATGAAGCATATGGGAGTTGATCATGCCTAATAAAACGTAATGACATCAGTGAACTTAGTTAATAATTCTGTTCTGTGAAGTGCTGAATGTGGAAGTGACATAAGAATTAAGAAACAGATTGATATGACAGTCTGTCACATGGAAATCTCCTTTAATCAATATTTCATTGACATTGATCTTTATGATGGAGACCTCAGAATAGTTTCTGAACCTTTGAAGACCGGTCACATTTGACGAAATCTTATTTATGAACTCTCAGGGAAGGACATGGATTTGGAAATCATTTGGTTTAGGGATGGCAAATGAACAGACATGTTTGGACATTCTCACTGTCTAAGACCTGGGCAGACATCATTAATCAATATGAGACTCTCTCTTTCACTGAGCCTACCTATGGTGCAAAAATTTCTTAATGCATTAACTCTAGGCAGGCACAACAAACCAAAATTATCTTGCAAAGAAAATTTAATCTATCTTTGATTGAGTCAAAACCTATCTTCAAAGAATTAACGTCCTCAGTAATATTCCACACAGAAGGATGTCAAGTTTCTGATTGAGCACCTCTAAGATGAGGCATGACCTAAGTAGCCCATTTATCATATTCTGATTATTTATTCACTTATGGATATGTGTGCCATTAGTGAGAGTTACATGCATCATTCAAATATTAGACAGCAAATATTGTACTCTTAACACTACTGCCAAATAGGAAACATTCATCCAATTTTATAAACAGGAAAAGTCAGAATTTAAGACAGAAGCAGAGATTGGACAGCATATAATGTGAATATATATTTGAAAAATGAAATTAAATAATTTAAAAATCAGGAGATTTTGCATTACTCTGAAATTTAAAAAAATGCTTTTCACTTAAAAGTAATATAAACCTGTTTTTCCATGTGGCAGCAATTAACCCATGCTTCAGAGCAGCAGGACCTGTTAGATGATTTTGGGCCTGCGATTTTCCATAATCCCCACTATGTACACAATTCCCCAGTTAATTTTCCTTTCTGCCTGCTTCACTCAAGTTACCAGTGGGTCCCTTGCAAGCTTATGAGTTGACATTGACCACTCCGTGTTCCCCAAAGCTAATACAGTTTTTGGTGCCTTTTTTGTCATTGTACTTTCTTTCCCTCTTTGCATGGTTTTCCCTTCCAGTTCCACTTTCATGAAACTATAAAAATTGGCAAGGATTGGGGGAGACCGGGACTTTGGAGATGAGAAAACTTTGGAGAATTGAGTTCACTTCTGCCTTCTGTTGTTACATGAGCTCCAGAAGCATTTGTAGATCATCTTCCTGAATGGGAGGCTGAGAATCCAGGTCTGTACCTCTGAAGGACAGTTGGTAGGGGTGAGAAAAAGCAGCCGGACTTTTGGCAGAAAATGAGTGGTCTTATGAAGTAGGTGTTCTCCGTTTGGCCCGCTTTGCTACTCCATGGCATACAACCTACCAGGCTCATACTCTTATGTCAGCGTCCCATATGGAAACTCTCTCTTTGCATGCAGAAGTCATACTCCATCTCAGTAAAGTCTCATCGTCTCTGTCGTGACATTTTGATACATTCACTTACTTTGTTGTCATTTCTTTGTGTTTTCACTCAAGTGACCATCCCATATCTGGGACTGTCAAAACTCAATAAATGTTTGTCAAAGTGCCAAAGAATTCAACTACATGATTTCTTCTGCACCTTAATCTCTTCCTTTGTGGCCTCTTTCAAACAGTAAGTCATAATCTACTTCTACGCCAAGAGGCAGGTGGAAAATGTTATCTCCATTTCGCTGACGGAAAATATGAGGTACAACAGAGACCAAGAGTCTTACCTGACATCTTATATAAAATTTGGAGTGAAGAAGAGATGGAAATACAGTATTCAAATCAGATTTGTTAAGTAATGTTTCTGTGAGAGGCAATGAAGTCGGACAGAAGAGGTTTGAAGTTTGAAACAAATTTCAGGTCCCATCTTTACCAGCTGCTGTCACTCACATCAGGTACGGCCCTTGATTTTGTTGAGTACCAAGCTTCAGTGACTGCCAAGTGCACGGGTTTTTGGTAGAAATTATAGAATGATTGTTTGCAATTTTATTATGCTTAAATAGTTCTGTGCAGATTCAAAAAGGTTTATTTCATTTTTATGCCCAACTTTCTTTCCCTCTGTAATGTAGACTGAAGCACAGGGGAGCCGGAGACATAGAACAAGGATGGCACAAATCCTAGTGGTAGGCAGTATACTTTTCCCTGTCTCTAAAGGCTAGCATTAAGTTCTTTCTCTGCCTTTCTTATTAAGATAAATGATCACCCATGGGGTGCCCCAGCCCTCTTCATAAAGTGTCTTGGGATAGTTCTGCTTCACTGAAGAGCTGGATATGATTATGTGTGAAATATCATGCACAGTGATCGAAGAGGTTGAAACTAAAATCCTGAGCCACAGGGATATTTACAAAGCATGGTTTATAGAAAGAGATAAAAGAGAAAAGAAACCAACTCTATTTAGGGATAGGAAAGTGGAATGAGGATGGGAAAGATAATAGTGAAGAAGTGACAATTTCAGGAGTGGTGCCTGTGGCTCAAAGGAGTAGGGCACTGGCCCCATATGCCAAAGGTGGTGGGTTCAAACCCAGCCCCGGTCAGAACACTGTCACACTGCAAGCAATTGGAATTGTTTTGTATGACACACCAGTGGCAGACATTGCTGGATATGGGGAAGAAAGGGGGCATTTTTCCTGAAAGATGAAAAGGAAAAGAAAAAAGCACACGATGGAAAAGAAGAAAAAGGGAAGATAAGAGGGAAGGAGGAAGGGAAAGGGAGACAATGAGAGGAAGAGAGGAGGAAAGTTGTTAAAAGCATTACAATAAAGTACATCCATGAGTTTGGGAATCAGATCTTTCTCCAGACACAGATTCAGAGAGAAAATTATTTGCCCGGCTTACCCAGTTGAGAAGTGGTGGAGCTAAGGTTCCATGTAGGCACTTTGATGTTAGGGCCGATGATGCTTATCCTCTGAAGCCACCAGAAGCATCCCTGGGATAAGTGGGGGAATTCCCAAGAGAATTTTTGGGGTGTGGACTGAGCTTTCACTGAAATTGATTTGATAGATTTGCTTAAAAATTAGCTTTGTTCATTTGTGCTTAAACTTTAACAGTTGGAATGAGATAGTTACCACCTCACCTTGGATCTTTTCCCAACTCCCAAAGCACTTGGAAGAGACTGTGTAAGGGAAGACACCTCAACAGTGTCTACGGAAGGCCAGCTCTGGCTCCAACTGTCCTATAATTTTGCCAAGACACATAAAAATATGTCTTTCAGGTTATTTTCACTATCGAAGTGTGTTTAAGGGGAATCAGTGTTGAATATTTAAATAAGGAATTTATACTAAGATATAGGAAAGATCTGGCATTGAATCCCCACTCTGCCACTTTCTCCCTGCATAATCTATATTGTTACGTACCCTGACACTCAATTCCCTCACTTATAAAATGGGGCAATCATACATTCGTAATGCTTTGTTATGAAGATTAGCTATGATCACATGCATAATATTTCTGTAGCATCTGCTGTAGAATTTTTATAAATAGAAGGTACATTTACTTTTCACCTGCTCTGGGAAGGAAAAACAGTCCTCACAATCACTGACCTCAGCCATGGACCAGACACAGTGATGGGGCAGCTTTGGAGAATTTCCCAGCATGGTTGGGGCATAAGTGGGAAACTCCCTCTACCACATTTCTAAACACAGCCTTCAATTCAGAGAAGTTCTGCAAAGCTTTTGACTGATACATTATTTCCACTATTTCTACCTTCACCTACCCTAAGTTTGTCCATCCATTCTACCAACCATGTCAGAACCCTCTGCCAGTTCACAATTGGAGCTTTGGTGGGAAAGAAGTAATATCTTTTATCTAATGACAACAGATCTCTACTCAATGTTATAGCCAGGCTGAGTTGGACTAATTCACAAAGGCTTTTCCAAAGTTGAAGACTGGCCAGAAAGACTGGTGAAAGCTGACTGGTTTGGCATGGGTACTGATTAATCAGAATCAGAGCCAGCTGAAAATGATAAATATGGCTATGCTACTTTAAATAGGCTGCACATCTGTCATACCAGGAATGGAGATGTGCATTTGGAAAGTTTACCCTCACTTCGGTTCAATACTAATCCAGCAAATAAACAGTAAATAGGATATACAGGAAGTCTGAGACACCAATGAACGGATGGATACCCCCAGCTATCAATGCCACTCTGGCTTCTCAGAGATGCGATCCCTACCCACTAGTAACCAGTCCACACCTACCTTTCTGTGCAAGCAGTGATCCACGCTGTTGGCACAGTAAGGAACTTTATTCAACAATAAGTACTTCTGAGTATATTTCTTATGTCGCCAGGAATTCTCAGCTTCCTGGTGGGATAGGCCAGACCAAAGCCTTCCCTAGGTGCCAGCTTAGCAGACTTGGTTTGTCTCTGCTTGACACTGCACTGTTCAGTGATCTCCATAGCCAAGAGGCTTGAGTTCAGGATTCCAACTCAACCACTTGAAGCTCAAGACAGGCAAATAAACCATGGAGACAGACGTCACAGAAACAAGAAATGTTCTTCCCAAATTAACAAGGCCATTCCACCTTAAACTCTTCAGTAGTTTCCCAGTGTTTATGGGAAACAGAAGCAAAAAGTCTGACTGGGTCTATCTCACTGACACAATATAGACCTCCCAGGCCTCCTCAGTCTGACTTCTGCTTATGTACTTATGATCTCCGGCCACACCAGCCTTTCCTAGTTCCTTGTACTTCTCAATTCAGAGGACCCTTCTTTCCTTCTTCTTTCCACTCTGATTAACTCTAGTTCATTTTTAGGTACCAACTTTAGAGTTCTCCAAGGAACTTTTCTTTGAGCCCTTCAGTTTAGGCTTTGTTATATGTTTTGCATTTGGCTTTTTTTTATCCCTTCAATATCTCTTTTTGTGCTAAGCAAAAACATAATAGATTAATTGGATAGGAGAAAATGACATTATGCTATACAGTGTTTGTTTCTGCTGCAGAAGCAGCCATCAGGGGAAACTGGCTTCATTCATCATTAACATACTTTGTCTCAAGAAAAAGACATGATTTTTTTTTTTAAGGAGTTAATGAGTTGGCATGGATTTCCTTTTTAAATATTATTTTTCTCCATTTCCTGATTTATTAAAAGAAGTCTAGAGAAACTATATGAAAACCTTACAGAAAAGTTTAGTAATATGTTTGCTGTTCGGATTTTCTGCAGCACATACATTCACATGACTCATTTCGCTTGGGTAAATTATCTTATTTTTTTCCCTGTATATAAATCTCTATTCTTAACAGCTTTATTGAGATATAATTTACATGTTATAAAATTCACCCATTTAAAATGTACAACTAATGGTGTTTTAGTATATTTACAGATTTGTTCAACCATTTTTATAATTTAATTTTTTTAAATACCATCATCACTCCAGAAAGAAACTTCGTAGGCTATTTTTTAAATACATTTTCTCGTACAATCATATAGCTACAGAGCACTGATCTCATTCGTAAATACACATTTATTAAAGTTATTTTTCAATTAATACCTATTTCTGACAGTGAAGTATAAACATGAGAACAGAATCTGTGTCTATTTGGATGACAAATGTCTGTCACTAATGCCTGGCAGACTACTTAGCAAGTAGTCGACGCTTTATAAATGTGAAAGGATTAGACTCATGATCTTCAGTGTTATCTATAAAGGAGGATGAAAATATGTATCACACAGGATGTTTTGAGGGTCTAAAAATATAATACATGTGAGAGCACTTTTTAAACTAAGATACCAACATAGATCTTTGATATCACTTACTATATGTTTTCAGTTCAGGGAAAATTTAGGTTAGTGAGATATAATATTGAGAGTATCAAGATTTCTCCCAATTTTTCTTTTTTTATTCACAAGAACAGAGCAAGATGAACTTCCAAGATTCTCTTGTGGTGCTCCTGGCCACAGAGACTACTTTCACAACTTCTTTTGGACAATGGGATATGAGCAGAAGTGGCATGCATTACTTGCAAGACCAGCCCTCAAAATCTTCTTGAAGTCTTGAGATTCTTAGGCAAAAACAAAGGGAATTGGAGATAATAGATAGAAGAATCATAAACTCATTTCTTTGAAGAAAACCAAGGAAAGTGACACAAACTCTGACCTAAGGGAAAATTCAACTCTTGTGTGTGCTAAGTCACCAAGATTTCCAGACTATTAATGATGTAACCTCATACAGAAATCAGCACGCTGAAGTGGAGGACTGCTGTATCAAAAAGATAAAATAAATCTCATTGGTTAAGCATTAGCAAATTAGTGTTAAGGAAGTTCACACAAGCTGGAAACATAGTTCTCCAGATTGTACAGTTACAAGACATTTGATTTCATTCCCTCTTATAGCTTTTGGGATACAGTGAAGATCGCTAGTCAACAGACAGATTTAATAGAAAATCTTGGGAAATTGGAAAGCAGATGTTTACTAATAGCTGTCTTTGACCAGATATTATCAGATATGAGCTCAAAGAAGAATTAGATACTTTAAAGGAAGAAATGAAATGAATTTCTAGAGAAAGAGATTCTAGAGGAAGTCTAGAAATTTAAGACCTTTTCAGAGCTTAATAAGCTATCAGATTCCAGACCCCAAAAGTAAGATACAAGATGTTTGAAAACTTTTAAATGCAAATTCTAGGAAAAACTCCTCCATTGAATCAAGTGATTCAGAACAAAGGCAATTTCTGCTTCAATACAGTTCAGTCCCAATAGCCTTAAGATAGCTTTAGTTAAGACAGAGAGGTAGGGGCGTGAAAAGGCAAAGAAATAGAGAAAGTGTGAGCATTCTTTCTAGGAAAGGATTTAGAGTATAGTCACTAGACACAAAACTAACAAGAAAGTAAGAGATTAGAGCTAGGAAAGTATTGAAAGAATCACATTGCTAAAGAATCAAAAACTCATTCAAACCACCTTTGGTCCTTTGAGACTTGAGGTAATCTTTGGAATCCTCGCCTATCTCCAGCAGGAGAAAAGCAGTAAATCCCCTAACAATGGGATACTTTCTACCCTCTACTTTAGACGCCTCCAAAGAAACTTCTGGTCAAAGAGAGACTCCCTCTGAAGATAGAGTCACAGACATGGACTACTAAAGACAATGGTGTTCTTCCATCGGAGATCAAAATTGGAACCTAAAGGGAACTTTCTTCACCCACCCAGACTAGGAGGACTTTATAAAATAAGTTCCATGGAATTTCTGAATCATTATTTCCAGTGTTATAACTGAGGTCCTCCAAGAAACAGACTCAGAGACTCTGAGATGTGTGTACATAAGACTATATTCAGGGAATGCCTTTGAAAACTTCACGTTTAAGGAGAGGAATAGGATTAGGCAGAGTGGAAGGTTGAACTAGTAAAGTAATTGTAACAAAGGACTTCACAAATCTCACAGGAGCTCAGAGGCTGGGAGAGGCCTTCAGAGTTGTCCCAAATAAAACAAAAAGTCTATATCTTCACATCCCATGTTAATCATTGGATGTAAGCTGGCATTTGACAAGTAATAACCTTGGTCAAGGCAGCTTCCTTTAGAAGGCAGTTGCTGGAGGGGGACTTGGCTGTGAGCCATCAGCAGCCAATTCTTTTGGCTGCTGGAGAGATGCAGGCCTTTGCTAGACAGGGCACCACAGTGCCCACCACAACTAGTGATTTATGTGTCTTGTATTTTTCCCCTCTGTAAATGAAAGTACAAATTGCAGTCATCCCCTTCCTATTCCACTATTGTTTATTTGGTGGTGATAACCAGGGAGAAGGATTGGGGGCAGATGTCCATCTTCATGGATTGTCAGGCCATGAGGGCACATATCTGGATTTAGTGGGGAAGAGACCAGCATATGTTGTGTTTTGGAAGAAGAATTATATTGATGTTTGGTACTCAGAGAGGAGAAATCAGAGACTGACTTGATGCTCTCTGAGATCATTTCCCCTTCACAGGAACACCAGAGAACCTCATTTCCAGCTTCCATGCCCTTGGGTTTCACCTAGTTATGGTCAATAGAATTTGGATATAAGAGAAGGAAGCCACTTCCAGGAATGGTCATAAAAAATCTCCCATAAGAACCTCAGTCTGCCTTCTCACCCCATCCTTGAAGCTGGAAGTGAAAGGCCCTCAAGTTGGTAGAGCTATAGACAAGAGGTATAATTATAGAACATCTTATGATTAAGCCAAATTGTAGAAGGAACTAGAATCCCAAAGTACACCTTGGAGGAGAGCCACCCAATCCATGGTGGATTGTGATATGAAGAAGAAATAAACTTTTTTGGTACTAAACCACTGAGATAAGGGATTGTGCATTAGCTGGAAGCAGGAAGAACCAACCTGAATTATTTCTGGTATGCAGAAAACACAGTTTATATGTGTTCTTGAAGTGAACTGACTACATAAGATTACCCAGAAGAGACCCCAACAGTGCAACTTTTCCAATTTCAAGGAAAATATTCAGTTGAAAGTGAGAACAACATATATATGAAGATGTTCTTTATACATAGGTAGAAGATAAAGAAATATACATTTCTGCTTCTTTATAGGCCTTAAATATTAAGATAACATTTGATATTTTTAATCTGTAGGTCGTGTTCCCAAATAGGGAAAACTGGTGTTATGTAAACTTCATAAGACCATTAATATGCATGTATATTAACACACACATACATATTGTTACTCCCAAGTCTACTATGCTTACCCCTACCAGCTACCACTCCCCACACCCCACCAGGGTTCCAGGTCTGGAGAAATCATATAAAGGCTTTTCTAATTTTTTTACCCCTTTGGTTGAAGAAAATAGCTTTTCAAACACATACAGTTGGCCCTTTACATCCATGGGTCTACATCTGTAGACTCAACCAACCAGAGATCTAAAATACCCAGTAAAACAATTACATCTGTACTGAGCATGTACAGTATTTCTTCTTGTCCTTATTCCCTAAATAATAACAATATAAGAATAATTTATGTATCATTTGCATTATATTAAATGCAGTGAGTAATCCAGAGATGATTTAAAGTATACAAGGGATGTGCATAAATTATATGCAAATACTTCACCACTTCTATCAAAGACTTGAGCATCTGAGGATCTCAGTATCTGAGGGAGGTCCTGGTACAAATCCCCCACAGATACGGAAGGACAAAGGGATACTGTTCAGTATACATTTACAAAATACCTCATTGGTATCAGCATTTTTTGAAAACCAGCATAGAAAACATTTTTATAGGCCATAAAGTTGTTTTAATTACTTCCATCATGATAGAAGGAAGATAAAGCCAAATGGGTTTAGGGAGTGTTAAGAAGATAAGGAGCCTGGTCCTCATTTGGCCTTCCCCCCTCTCTCAGTACTGAACCTTATTAGCAGTGGAAAGCTTTTTTTTTTTTTGAGACGGAGTCTCACTTCATCACTTGGGGTAGAGTGCTGTGGCATCACAGCTCACAGCAACCTCCAGCTCTTGGGCTTAGGTGATTCTTTTTCTTCTGCCTCCCAAGTATCTGGGACTATGGGGGCACACCACAATGCCTGGCTTTTTTTTGTTGCAGTTTGGCTGGGGCTGGGTTGAAAGCCGCCACTCTCGGTCTACGGGTCTGGCGCCCTACTAATGAGCCACCGGCAGCAGTGGAGAGCTTTGAGGCACGTCTAAGGGCAAAACAATGCCTTCTGCCTGCATTGCTACAATTCCAGTTATGAATGCTAATCAGGAACAACAAATAATAGCTTCCCAGCCTCCCTTTAAGTGGTTGTATCCCCAAGACACAAGTGTAGTATGCACCACGCTGCTAGGAGTCATGATCACCATACACACACTGGAATTTTACAATTTTTAAGATCAAAACAGGTGTTTAAAATGCTCCCTTTTGCTCAAAGGTCTGGAAACAGGAGAGAGGCACTGTTTTTCTGCTTTCAAGAATCAGTTGCTCAGAGGGGAAAAAAAACAGCTGATTAAAATTTTATGCCATAATTTTGCAATTGATCATTAGTGCCACAGAGGGTACAGTACACATTTATTTTCCAACCCACTGGAAAAAAAGATGTGTCTTGAAAGAGGGTATTTTTAGCATAATAAGTGATTGTGTGGTTATATATAGATTTTGTTTCACATTCCTCCAACTGTGAATGTGATTGTGTTCATATGCTTGGGAAAATTTGCATATAATGTGTGCTATTTGTATCAGGGCCAAATCACTTGAATTCAAGCTTAAACTACTCACTGAAACAGGGCTGAAGCCCACTGAGATAAATATACTTGTCTTTCATTTCTTAAGCCTCAAATCCAGGGGAGTACCTTCCCCTCTTTCCAAATCTGTCCATATGGCAAATTTCCTAGTAATTATCAAGTTCTTTCTGCTAAGAAAACTAGCAATTGTATAGAGAATCAATAATTGTGGTCTGCAGCCTGGGAGCAAAGAGAAGACCAGACCAGGAGTATTTTTAACTTCCAATTATGTTCCAGGTTGAATTCTGTTTAAAAAAAAAAAAAGCTTACTTGTGAAACTTTGTAAAATGTCTATGGTAGAAAAGGCCTCCATACCACAAGATTCACCACTTTTTGTATACTTTGATTGTTTCCATTACATTCACAAAGCTGTAGAAGCATCAACACTGTCTCACTATAAAACCTTTTCATCACCCTAAAACGTAAGGCTCTGTATACCCAGTAACACTCACTTCTCATTCCCTGCTTCCTCCAGCCACTGGAAACCACTAATCTAACTTCTGTCTGTATGGATTAACCTTCCTGAATATTTCATATAAATGGTATCATACAATTTATATTCTTCTGTGTCTGGTTTTTTTCAGTAGCCTCACCATATGGATGTGGTAGCTGAGTCTATGGCAGGGAAACAAATTTCCCAGCCAAATGAATTCTTTCTGGGCACATCCAGAACTCCAGTTCTGCTTCTGTGAGAATTGCATTTAGCAGAATGCTATCTGAGTGCTTGCTGGGAGCTCTAATCTCAAAGGGTCTTTCAACTTCATTGGAAATTTCACTGAATAAAGAATATTGTGTTCATTTTAAATCTCCTCTGAGAATCATGTATGAGATTTGAAAGAAGACTTTGGCAAGCTCCATGGGGTGTAAGAGGATCTATGAGCTCACTGCATAGCACATGCAAGGTGCATAAGATGGTACCAAAGTGCCCTATAGTGAGTATGGATTTGGTGAACCATGTGGCCTATGTGTTTCCAAGTAGGTTTATAATATTGACCCAAGTCTCCCAAAATAAACTTTGAACAAGTATGGAACAAAATATTGTTTGAAAGAGTACAAGAGAATTTGTCTGCTCAAGCTCTCTGCACTCCCACCCACCTCTCAAAGCAAGCCCAGATTCCAATATTAACTTGGGCTTTGGTAAAAAAGCATTCTTTCTGGAATATTCCATCATGAACTCAAATCCTGTAGTGATCTCATTCCCTTGTCCCATGAAATCAGGCTAATTCCATCTTTACATACTTGCAGACTTTACTCCTTCTCACAGTTCTCTTTCTTTCTCCATCCCAGAGAACCCTCCTTATCCATTTTATTGTAGTCCACATTGAGTGTCAAGGGAACCCGCTTCAATAACCTGTCTTTCTAGAGTCCTTAAGATACCAGTTGTAACCCCTATCCCAGTTCTACATCCTCCTGGGGCTCAAATATAAACTTTGACCTCTGTGGGCTGCTCTAGTATGGCATCCACTTTCTACCCATGATGACATTCCTTCTAGAAAATCTCCTCTGGAAAGCAAGACTCCAGTCTGCCTCCTCTCATCCACATGTCTAGAGACTTTGGGACTGCAGTTTTTCTGTATCCCTAAACAAGCCAAGGTACCTCCTAACGGCAGATCCCTTGTCAGGGATTATTTCCTAAATTTTCAATTCTAAGGTTACTTACTGGAAGTGCATGAACATGGTAGATGGTGGCAGTACTTTGGAGGTGAATGGCCAGGGTTTGTAGCTCAGATTTGACTACTTCCAATAACTATTATTTTATTTTCTCTACATATTATTTTATTTTCTCTACATACAAGTAGTTCAAATGCAACATTGATATAGAGATGCTAGAGTTTTGTTTCCTTTTTTTTTCATGACACTTTGAAATGTCAACTAGGAAAAAATGCTAGATTGGGAAATAGAAGGTCTACAATCTAGTTCTGACGCTCCCACCGAATAACCATTGAATACACAAACTATGTTTTCTTATGGATGCTAAACATTTCCCTCTACTCACACCTACAATGTACACATTTGTCAAAGCTTTCTTTACAGAAAGTGAAGGTATAAAAATCCAAGCGATCACAAATGCCAAATTAGTGGCTTCTTAATGAATGAGATGCCCATAAATGCTTTGGCTCCCTAGCGTTGATTAATTCCTTAGCTCAGCAGCACGCATTCATCTTTCTGAGTTGCCTTTGCTCTTAAGGAAAAATTCCATCCAGTACATCACTCAGTGGTGATGGGAAATGATCAGAAAGTGAGGGTATGAGAAAGGCTGGCTGGCTGGAGGTTGTATCAATCCACCCTCCAATTGTGCTATTAGGTCTTTGTAATTGTCTCTGGTCAAATCTTCTCTATTATTACTGCTCCCTCTATGAAAGATCATTTCATCCCAACCAGCTTTCCAAGTGGTATGACCCAGTGGTCTAGCAGAGGCCTGAACATTCTTGCAGTCTATTTTGAAAGTGTAGTGAATAAACCTGCCTCTCTTCCTCTATATTCCCATTGAACCTGTGGTTCTCTCAATTTTAATTATTAACTTGGTCTGTCTCCCCTGCCTGTGCTCAGACCGGGTTTTCTGATAGAAGGAGCTAGATTTTGTGCTCTTTAAATTGTCAGCACTCAGCATTTAATCAATGCATAAAAAAATGTTTGTCTTCTGTGAGTACACACTGTGAGTCAATTCAAATACCTCTTTATCCAAGGTATGCATTGGTCCTTGTTCACAAATCTCTCTCTCTGCCTGGAAAGATGCCCTTTATTTGTGCTTCTAATGAGTCATCTTTCATAATCTGACTCAGGCATCTCTTCATCTAATATGTTGTCCTGTGTCCCTTAAATTCTCCTTTGTCTGTCACAGTAGTATATTTTCTTCAGAGGAAAAAGATTCCTCCTCTTGCTATTCCTATAATCATTGAAATGATCACACTGATTTTTTTTAATTTAAGTCATTTATTTACCCAAAAATATGTTTTGTTCATAGGATGTATCTGCTCAAACAAGATAAAGGTACCTCCTTAATTAGTATTTCCACAATTTATCATAGTGCATAACAATAATATTTGTTGATTGAAACAGCACTGTACTGATTTGAATTACATTTATTTTAAGTTCATAACAAAAAGTCATTACTTTGAATGGTTTATGATATAATTTATATGATCACACAAAATGTGTACATTATAAAATATAGCTAACTCTTTAATTATAATTAAAATATATAACTCTGGAGGATTTATAAATCATTTTTACCATTATAACATATTTTAAAATATTATTGGAAGTTTTCTCCTCCTGATATTTCCTTCTCCGTGTATGAGTAAAAGTATCCAGTAAGGTTAGGATTATAGAAAAAAAAAAGGAACAGTCAATATCCAACTTTTTATTTCTAAAACAGGACGTAAAGCCTTTAAAGGTAGATAAAAGTCTTTTAAGCAGGATTTTTGTTTGTGTGTATGTGAATGTGTGATTAAAAGGTTATTTCCACTTCAAATTCAAACATCTCCATTTGTATAGTAAAAATGAGTCTTGAAGATCTGGACAGGAAGTATTACTATAAGCTATGGGTAGAAAGAACTCAGAGTACAGAAAAGGATGCTTCCCCCCTGTTTCAAAAGAAGGCAGAAATTTTTTTTACTTCAGAGATAAAATAGTGGTTAGAAAAATATGGAGGAGATCAAAGGCAAAGAAAAAATTCTATTCCTGTCTTGCAGGGATTTGGAGCCTCTACCACCTAAGATCTCAACCATAGAGTAGATGTGGGGATGGGGGTGTCCTGGAGATAGAAACCACAGATGGATCATGTGGGGAGCTAAAAGCAGATGGGACATTCATTTATCATTTCCATTTGATGTAAAATGTCTTCTAAAATGGGCACTTAAAGCAATCTAAAATAATAACATAAAAACTTTAGGCAGAGAAAAGGAGTGAAGGGTACACTTCTACTCCCTGCCTCTGTGAGCAGGAAAAGTTGGGATAGCTTCCCAGAAGAAGTCACTGAGCATCACTTGTGCCAAAGTAACTATCTCAATCATAGGTAATTTTTAGGGCCTCTTCCTAAATATCAAAGAAACAAGGCACCTCAAACAGAGGATAGTTTCTCCTTCTACCAAAATTCTGTATAGGGCAGGAACCAGAGCAGAGAGACTTCTTAACAAAAAAGAGAAATAGTCTCAAGAGAAAATTTGAACTTTGAATCTACAGATCATTTGCCCAAGTAGGATTAATGCAACAGAGCAGGAAAGAGACTGCTTTAAACTGGAAGCGAGTGGTTAGTTAAGTACGAACCCCCATCTCCTTCTGTCTTCATCAGGAATTGGGGCCCAAGACAAAATAGAATATGTTTTTGAGAATAAAGTTGCTTTTTAATTTTTATTATGCATTTTATTTAACATGTACATTTTGGCTTCACTGAAAATTGTTTGGGTTAATACAACAGTTATTGAGAAAGAAGGATTGCCTAGGCCAGATGGGAGGTCTCCCTAGACTTGTTTGACCTTTATGTGCAAACCACAGTTAGACCATCAAAACAGCTCCATAAAGGGCCCAGAAATACACTAGCAACCCAAATGATAAAAGGTCAAGAATATGGGCTAGTTAGATATAGAGGAAATCTGACAGATGAAACACTATAGTAATCTAATAAGACCTAGAGGGAACTGACATTAAAGTTTGGGTGAGAAATTGATGAGCCAAGATGCTACATAAACAATTAAGACCACCATGGCTATCAAACTGTTATTGGAAGGCAGAACTCTCCAACAGACATGGTCAATAAATACTGGGCTCCAGACTATGAACAGCATCTCTTTTTACTTTCCTCCCCCAATATCTTAAGGAAATAAAGGAAATAACATAAGGATTTTTATCAAGAATCTGGAAAACAAAAGTATTCTTATGCATTGGGTATTCTAGTTAACATATATCATCTATAATACTTATTGATTACTCAAGAATTAGAAATGGTATGTATTAGTCAATGTTTTTAGAGCAATAGAACCAATAAAAGATACAGTAGACTGTGAGTAGTTGACCACAACCCTACATTCACCACCTCCTTAAGTTGACCTAGTTTTCATAGACTGGGCATGCACCACATGTATTTAATGGAAGATCCTTATGTTGGCCACCTCCATATGTTGACCAGTTTGTTATTGTGCTTTGGGTGGTCAACTTACAGAGGTTCTGCTACATTTAATACATACACACACAGTCAGCCCTCTGAATCTGAAGGGGATTCATTCTAAGATCTACTGCAAATAAAATCTGAGGATGCTCAAGTCCCTTATATAAAATGACAGCATAGTTAGCCTTTTGTTGTCTCTGATTCAACCAATTGCAGATGAAAAATATTTATACATGGTTCTCTGAAGCTTTGGGTTTTGGTTTGTGGTTGGTTGAATCTGTGAATGCAAAGCTGGCAGGTAGGAAGGGCTGACAGTATTGACAGAGAGAGAGATTTACCATGAGGAATTGGCTACCATAATTATAAGGGTTGAGAAGTCCCACAGTTGCCATTTGCAAGACGGAAACTTAGAAAAGCTGGTGTTGTAGTTTCAGTCTGAGTCCAAAAGGTCTGAGAACCAAGGGAGCTGATGGTATAAGCTCTAGATCATAGCTGAACCAGGAGTGCAGATGGTGCAAGTCTCAGTCTTGCAGGAGAAGACCATTGTCCCAGATTGTTCAGTCAAGCAAAGAGAGAGAACTTTCCTTTCCTTTTGTTTTTATTTAGGCCCTAATGAATTGCATGATGCCTACCCATGTTGAGAAGAGCAGTCTGCTTTACTCAGCCTACTGGCTACAGTAGCAAACGCTTCTAGAAACACCCTCACATACATACCTAGAACAATTGTCTAGGCATATATCTGTATCTAATAGTACAATTAAGTTGACACGAAATTAATCATCACATACAACATCTTAATTCTTTGAAAATTATTAATGTAGGAGCATCAGGATGGAAAAAGATAGCTGTGTTGGCTGCCTCTAAGTTACTCTCAGGTTTAATACTTTATTGTCAATGCAAGTAGAACAGCCTCCAGGAGAGAATTTCTCCTACATCACCTGATAGGTGAATGTAATAACAGTTGTCAGTTCCTTTTTGCTAATGACAATCTTAGAGTATACAGCTTTTCTCTACTGTCTGAGTCATCTCAAGCTCCACATTCATTTCTAACCTGTTGTTTGCTGCCTTATTTTGTGAGAGCAGAGTTCCACCAACTGGCATAACTCCCAAGAATGATGGAATATGACTTTGAACCTAGAAGTACTCAAGTCATACAGTCAGGGGCCCCAGGTATGGTTTTGTTCATGGTGTTTGCAGAGTGTGCCAAACGTCATCACACATGGAACAATTATAAAGAGATTCCTTGAACATGTTCATCCTGAGCTGGAGAGAGTTCATGGGCATGAAGAAAGAGGTTGTTAGCAAGTATTGCACATATTTTGTAAAATTTGTAATGAATACTTTGTAAATAAACACACATTTACCTATAATTTCCCATTTCCCTATGTATGACAACTTTTGGGACACCTTGTACTTTGAATGTAATACTTTCCATGTTTTTAATATCTGCAAAAATAGAGGATAGCTAAAATAATCTGTAAAGCTTCCTACAGAGGCTTTGAAAAATTAAGTCTGTACCTTAATTGTTAGGGTTGTTGTTGTTTTAGAAAAACAGTTAGCATGCCTAGATGATACATTACACAGACTGGAAACAAAAATAAGATGCAAAACTTTCCTTTGAATATCTCAAGGTCTAGTATGGAAGGTATATAAATCATTAGCAACAATACCCTGTGATGAGTGATAATGAAGAGGTATATTTGATCTAATCCAGTCATGCCATCTTATTATCAAAATCAGGTGATTATTAAATGAATACCAAGATTAGGGGCTATTAAAGATCTCTATTCTAGGGAATTATTACAAGGTTAGAAATCATAGAAACAATAATCTCTATGGGAGAAAAAAAGCAAAAAAGGAAAATCTAGATTTGTATGGAAGGAAAGGGACACTCAGGGACAAAGATCATGCCTTAATTCTTTGTTTTTCTTTTTTATTTCTATGATCTAACACAGAACCTGGCACGTTAGAGGTTCCCAAGTACACGTTCATTCACCCATGTACTGACTCACTTACTCAACCACTACATATTGGACACCTCATATGAGCCAACTGTTATGCTGGCTGTTGGGACACAGTGGGGATAAGAGGCATCAAATGTCCCTGCCCTCAGTGAATTTATATTGACATGAAGGTGGATGGACTATACACTAGTAAACATAACATTTTGGTAAATCTTAGGAAGGAAATAAGTGGTGACTTGATAAAGAGTATAGAGAGGGGAATTGCCACAGAGGGTGACCTGGTACCGTCTCTCTGAGAGGCCTAAAGAGGAAACAATGTAAAAACCCTAAAGAGGAATTTCTTGGTGTGTAAAAAGGGAAAAAAGGAGACCAGACTGCCAGGATCATATTGCTGAAGTGGGGAGGATGGTATAAATGGACTTTGTAGAGGTGGGCAGAGAAAGAATGTGTTGTCAAGGGGTACAAAAAAAGAAGTGTCCAAGATTTTGCCTAAATTTAGTCAAAATGAACTGGAAGGAAGAAAGGAAAGGAAAGAGAAGGAGAGGAGAGGAGAGATGAGATTGGAAAGCTGGATAGTATCAAATCAAATAGTGTTTCATATGATGAAGGAGAGCGTCAGTAGCCAATGTTTCTGAAATTCCAGCTCTTCTAATATTCTGTCTGTTCCTCAAACACAACCTCTTTGCTGTCTCTAGACTTCTGCAGAATAGTTTATATTCTTGTCCCCCCACCCTAGACATTATTGTGTTGACTCCTTCACACCATTTATCAATCAATGTCTGCTCAAATATCACTCAGAAAAAGTGCTTCTTGCAGCTCAGTCTGAAGTTGACTCACCCATTTTTCTCCTATGGATCTGTCCTGTTTTATCCTTGGTGTTTTCTACCGTATGGAATCATCTTGTTTATGTATGTGTGTACTTATTTATCTTCTGCTTTCCTCCATTGAGATAAAAGCTCAACAGGAGAAGAAATATTTTATTAACCACTGCATTTTCAGCACCTGTAACAGATTAGTAGGAATGAATGACTGAAAAACATTGGGAAACACATTGGGAAAACAAGGGAAACACATTGGCTGACTTGCATTTTAGAATATTGTTTTGGGTACTATGGTAGAATGGCATCTTTCTGAAAGATAAAGCTCTGAAGTCATTATGAGAGATTTTTTTTTTAAATGTCCAAGTAAAATTATCATGAAGATGGAATGAGAAAGGTGCAGGGCCATGTTGGAGATGGACGGTCACCCTTCCCGGATAGTAGATCCAATATTCTTAGATGATTTTTAAACTCCAGAATAGGATATACCCCTCTGTCTGGACTTGGCACCCTTTCCATCAGTCTAGAGGGTTATTTCAGCACATTGCTGAAATAGAAATTAAGGTAGAGATGGCAGAAGTACCTGAACTATTTAATTTTGTTATTGTTATGAAGATTGAGCATTGTGGAATTTTCATGAGCCAATACTCATTTGAGAAGATATTACTATACATAAAGTGAAAGTGGAATGTCAAAGTTTTGAGATTGGGAGACCATTTAAAAATGGTAATCAGTAACATCTTTTTTTCCTTCATTAAATCATAGCTGTGTACATTAATGCAATCATGGGGTACAATGTGCTGGTTTTAAATACAATCTGAAATGCTTTCATCAAACTGGTCAACGTGGCCTTTACAGCATTTTCTTAGTTATTGGTGTTAAGACATTTATATTCTACACCTAGTTAATTTCACATGTACCCTTGTAAGATGCACCATAGGTGTGGTCCCACCAACTACTCTCCCTCCACCTCCCACCCCTCGCAATCAGGAACATCTTGAAGCAAATATCAACAAGAGAACTCGTCTGTCTCTTTCCATCCTGTGATGCTCAATTTTGCATATTTGGTATGTTTCTGCAGTGAACTGAATGTCATTTTTGGTTAGTTTTGAACCCACTTTCTACCAGCCACAGCTTGAATATTGTTGCAGAAATGCCTTGGAATTACAAGACCAATGGATCTACTATTTCTAATGACCTGGGTGTTTACAGTTCCACCTTTGTTTCCCCTTATCCTATTCCTTCTTGGAATACACAATCCTTTGTTTCCCCTTATCCTATTCCTTCAGTGGAATACACAATCCTTACAAGAGACACTAACAAAGATTAGAGAGCATTCAATAGTTTTCTTTCCTTTCTTCTCCTGTCCCTAAAGGATTAAATATAAAATTTGAGCAAAAATACTCGTTTTAATACACTAGCCTCTCTTTCCCTCTCATAAACATACAGTGAAATTTAGTCTGTTCTTCTGTGCAAGTAGGAAAGGGAAAAATATTAGCTTTCCACCTCAGCTACCAAACATTGCCGTCTAACTTAAAGAGTGAAATTAAATTCTCTCCTAAATACAGGCTGGTGCTTAAAAGACTTTTGAAGACTATTGAAAATATTTTATCAGGACCCCATCTCTATCCCTCTCCCCGTCTCTACACCTTCCAAGTGTGCGATCATGTTAGGAAATAAATTATGGATTATGGCAGGTGTAATTTGGTTTAACACTATAGGCTAGTAGGTTGAAAAGAGACTGGAGAAACCTTTGAAAGATCCAAGCGCTGGCCTTGTAGAGCAGTGCGGCAGTCCTTATTTTCCCATTCTAGCTAGAAAGCATTTATTCCTGCCTGGACCCAGTTCTAAGCAGGCAGATTTGGCAGATATTGCAATGATTGTCCTGCAAAGAGGGCTGCAGGAAACATTTAGTCTGTGGGAATGTGAGTATTAATCTTGATACTTTCATTTGAATAATGCTTTATGAGTCGCAAAGCATAACACCTGGGAGTACTGACCACTCTGTGCTGGGTCTAATATCTACAAAGATAAATAGAGCTCAGGGACCCCCCACTCAGCTGTCTAGCCTGTGCTCAGGCAGACCTGCAGGGAATCTCAGGCTTCCTGCTGTTGAAAATTGTGAATAAGGGTGATTTATTCAACCTTCCTCAGCCTCATTTTCATACAAAAATTAGGAGAAGAATAGATCATATCTAATAAAGTTTTGTGAGGATTTAAGTTGATAGGATAATAGAGTGATTAACATAGTCAGAGTTAACAGTCTATGTGTTTTAGCTATTTCATTAAAGAGACATCATAATCAAAAAGGAATTACAACAATGGTAACAATGATGATGTTTGTTTTGTATGTCCAGAAACAGAGTATCCGGCATGCAAAGCAACTTGGCTAAAGTCACAGATGTCCTGGAGTCCTGGGTCCAGCTCCTAAGCTCCAGACCATACCTTGTTTCCAGGTTCTTGGGGTTCCATGAACAGGCAAGGGCTGGGTGCTCCTGCGTGATGGAACCTGTCTGGGCCTGTAAGAATTTCCACTGCAGAAACTTTTAAAAAAGGAACTGAAGGAGAAAGCATTTCCAACTCCTTTATTTCCATTTTCAATCTGGTCAACAACAACAACAAAAAGGTGCCTATCACAAGCCTAACTTACAAGGATCTGACAGGCGCCCCTTGTACTATTTGAGTTACTAATGGGATTGCAAACAGTTCCTATAATTTACTTTGTACATTGATAATGTCTTGGCTGAAGGGTCACACAGGCCTTTCCAAATATTAACTTATTCCCCCCCCTCAATGTTTCTAAGGGGTCACAGAGGGTTAGCATTCCCTTTGTTTTGTATATGAGAAAACGGAGATCTAAAAAGGGTAGGCGTCCTACCAAGGCCACCCTGCAAGCCAGTGTGCTATCCAACTACTGCTCCAGCTACAGATGCTCCCACAACCCACAGAAGGAAATTTGTCCAGGATGTTTTTCATCCTGACCTGGAACTGCCACCAAATTTCATTTCTGTTACTTCTCTATACACCTCAAGGAATATATAAAATACACAAAACAAGGGCATATTGCAAGCCTGGCTTCTTCAGGCGTGTGGAGCTTCAAAAGGTAAATGAATGGGAGCAAATGTAAGGACTAAATGTATTAGTTGCAAGCAAATACTACTTATCACCTGAAGAGTGAGTGCGGAGGGAGGTTGATTTATTTGTTTTAAAAGTTAAGTGGAACAATGTAGGGAAAATGTATACACAATGGACCAGATTTCAGCATGTCTTCTGAATACTGGGAATTAAGTTAGAAACCTGAATTTATCGAACTCCAGGCGTTAGTTTAGAAGCTTTCCCTTACATCAACTCATTTAATCATCACAACAATCCTGGTTTCTGTACAGTATTACACTTTGAAATGGAGACAAGAGCCCATATCATAAATCATTTCTTCTTTCACATATTTAGGCAAAAGTTACCTTCCCACTGTGTCTTTCCCTTCCCAGTGACTGCCAAATCCCCAGTGCCTAGAAAAGGGTGCTCAGTACACAAGAGGACTCAACAAATGTGTATTGAATGAATAAATGAATGAATGAATGAATGAATTCATTTCCATTCTCCTGACAACTCAGAGCACTCTTAATAGCATGAAATGGTATTTGTAATTTTATTTATTTTAATGGTACTTATGGTGTTATTTGATTAAATTCTATCTTGCCCTCTAGAAGGATCTGTGAAAATAGAGAATATTTCTGTTTCATCATAAATATACCCAGCAAGTAGCGTGACATCTGGCAGAAAGTAGTTCTCAACAAATATTTCCTAATGAAATAAATACGGCAATATGATCCGTTTCAAACAGTAGAAAAGTGATATAGCAAGATTTGCAATATTTTAATGTATTTAGAAAAAGTTTATTGAACAACAGACATTATTATTGCCTTCAGGGGCTTTCTACCTAGTGGGCTCTTCTCCTGCCAAATTGTGAGCTAGACCTAAATTTATTGTAAATCTAACAGGGGTGTCCACCCTGCACTTGCAGATTATTTTGCTTATCTGTGGTGTGAGATATTGAGAAAAGTATGCACGGACCTTTTTCATGCTCATCAGCTATCATTAGTGTTTTGTATTTAATGTGTGGTGCAAGACAACTTTTATTCTTCCAATGTGCAGCAGAAAAGAAAAAGGTTGGACAGTCCTGAATGAATAGCAACTTCATTTGTGTTATAATATTTAGTTCATAATACAGACATGCCTTATAAATAAAAAACTTTAATATTGGGCAACTTTATCTGCCTAAATGAGAAAGTAGAAAATAAGTCAGAGAAGCTCCTTCCCAGTTAAAATAATACACAGAATTTAACAATGTAAGAGCCTCTTAAATCATACTTCAACCTTTCATGTACTCTTAAACATGACATGACTACCCTATCATCTCAGAATCACCCCTCCTCTTAGGTGCTTGCCCTAATCCATCTATCACTAAGCCCTGCAGATTCAATTCCAACGCTACCTCTTTATTCCAACTTCCATTATGTTGGTTTAGATATTGTGGGTTCCAACCTGGCTTACTTCCTCTCTCAGCTGGTCTCTCCACCTTCACACTTCTATTTTCTGGGATAGGTTTCAAAATCAGAAGAAATAGGATAGGTAACGTAGAAATTCTAAGCAATCCTCAGTAAGAAAAGGATACTAATCCAATCTGGTGGTAAAGCCGTCTGTGGAGATCTGTGGTCAAACGGAATGGATAAATCCATCATCATATGGTTCACTTCTCATAGAGCTTGCCTCTGGCAAAGTTAGCTTCTAACTCAACAGTAACACAATTCCCTGGGCACTCATCCTCAAGCCATTTCCTTTATTGCGAAACTTTACTTTTTAATGAAAAATGGACTCATTTAGGATGAGGCTTTCGAGGGCCTTCACTATCTATTCCCAAGCTAAGTCTGTTTCTCATTCTGTCCCACATCTTGTGCGGCCTTCTCACTGGGTGTGTATTCCTCTAAACATGAGCTCCGCATCACTAGAGGAATGAGAGTTGCTTTTACACTGGGCCCAGGATGACTCTATCATAGTGAAGGATAAATGGACCGAGTTCTCCTTCTCATTCCTCTCACTCCTTCTCTTTAAGGAGAAGCTGTACACTAGTATGCCCTGAACAACGCCCTTGTACTTGACAATCTCCTTTATTTGTCAAGGAGACAGTAAATCCAACTTGGAGCCTTCAGCACAGTAAGTAGCTGGGTTGAATTTCATCACATTGCTATTTTAATTATCCTGGATTTGATTACTTTTATTTATGGCAAGTGAGACTGATTTTCCATTAAGTTGAGACAGAAAGATTTCTTTTCAAATAAGTTTATTAAGGCACAGAAGTATACATAATTAAAGAAAACATCAAATAATAATAAAGGGAGCACAAAGATGAAAAGGTTATGATGAGACATTTGAGTGACGGGAGTTTAAGGAATACCACACAATAAAAAAGTTCCTTTTCTTAGAACAAAAACCACGTCTGTTCATTTCTCCATCCCCAATGTTCAGCACAATGCACCCAAGGCTCTCAGTCAACACTTCTGGAAGGAGGAAGAAAGCTTAGAGTCCATGGTGCATTATTGAAATCATGCTCAGGGAGCACTTTAAATCCTTTACTTCTCTCTCCTTATGTAACATACCTCAGAATTATTGCAGGTTCCAGACCAACACAAAAGAGAGAATGTCACAATGAAGTATCACACACATTTTTTGGTTTTCTAGTGTATATAAAGTTACATTTATACCATACTGTGGTCTATTACATGGGCAATAGTATTATGTCTAAGAAAAAACAATGAACATACTTCAACGAAAAATGCTTTATTACTAAAAAGTTCTAATGAGCATCCGAGCCTTCAGCAATAAGTCATAATCTTATTACTTGTCTTGTTAGCTGCTGACAGATTGTGGAAGTTGTTGTTGAAGGTTGGCTGGCTGTGGCATTTTCTTAAAACAAGGCAACAATCAACTTTGCTGCATCAACTGACTCTTCCTTCATGAAACACTTCTCTATAGCATGTGAAGACGTTTTCTAGCATTTGACCCATCCTTCAAAACTGGAGTCAATTTTCTCAACCCCGCCACTGCTTTATCAACTAAGTAGATGCAATGTTCTCAATCCTTTGTTGTCGCTTCAACAGTTTTCACAACACCTTTAGCAGGAGCAGAGCCCATATCGAGAAATTGCTTTCTTTGCTCATCCATGAGAAGTGACTCCTCATTGATTCAAGTTTTATTGAGATTGTAGCAGCTCAGTCGCATCTTCAGGCCCCACTGCTAATTCTAGTTCTCTCATTATTTCCATCACATCTGCAGTCACTTCCTTCATTAAAGTCTTAATCTTCTCAGATTAATCCATGACAGTTAGATTCAATGTCTAAGATCCTGTTAACGTTGATATTTTGACTTTCTCCCATGCACCATAAATATTCTTAATGGCATCTGGAATGATGAATGTTTTCCAGAAGATTTTCAATGTGCTTTGTGCAGATTCATCAGATGAGTCACTATCTAATGTAGCTACAGCCTCACAAAATATATCTCTTAAAAAATAAGACTTAAAAGTAGAAATTACTCCTTGACGCATGGGCTGCAGAATGGATGTTGTGTTAGGAGGTGTGAAAGCAACACTCACCTCCTTACCCAGCCCCATCATAGCTCTTAGGTGGCTGGGTGAGCAGTAGGTCACAATACTGGGCTTAAAATGTTCAGTAAAACGTGCTGTAAATAGATGTGCTGTCCTACAGGCTTTGTTGTTACATTTACAGAGCACGGTCAGATTCTCAAGTGCCCTAGGAGTTTTAGAATAGTTAAGTTGTGTTAGCTTCAACTTAAAGTTACCAGCTGCGTTAACTGCTAACAAGAGACTCAGCCTGTCCTTGGAAGCTTTGAAGCCAGGCATTGACTTCTTCTCTCTAGCTATGAAAGTCCTAGATGGCATCACCTTCCAATTAAGGGTGTTTTATACACGTGGAAAATTGGTTGTATGGTGTGGCCCCTTCTATCAGGGATTAGTAAGCCTACTGTATCTTGCTGCTTCACTTTGCACTTCTGTATTGTGGCTCTGGCTTGTTTCCTTAAACCTTCTCAACCAACCTCTGCTAGCTTCAAACTAACCTGCAGCCTCCTCGCCTCTCTCAGCCTTCACAGGAATAAAGAGAGCTAGGGCCTTTCTCTGGATTAGGCTTTGGCTTAAGGGAATGGTGTGGTTGGCTTGATCTTCCATCCATATCAGTAAACTTCTCTCCGTACCTGCAGTGAGGCTATTGCACCTGTTGGTTATTTTTATTTCTGTGATCACTGAAGTAGCACTTTTAATTTCCTTCAACAACTTCTCCTTTGCATTCATAACTTGGCTGTTTGGCACCAATCTAGTTGTTGCCTGTCTCAGCTTTTGGCAGCTTATTCATTTCTAACTTTTGATTTAAAGTGAGAGAAAAGACATGCAACTCTTCCCTTTACAGGAACGGTTAGAGGCCTTTGTAGGATTATTAGTTAGCCTAATTTCAATATTGTTATGTCTCAGAAAATAGAGAGGCCTGAGGAGAGAAAGATGATGGGGGAAACACAGGATGGAGCCAGCAGAACACACATAACAGCTAGAGGCAAGTCTTCTGCCCCACATCAGTGGGGTTTGTGGTGCCCCACACGGTTAACAATGGCAACATCAAAGGTCACGGTAACAGATAGGAATGACAAAAATGTTTAAACTATTGTAAGAACTATTAAAATGTGAACACAGAGACATGAGTCCATGCTGTGGGAAAATAGCACCAATTGTCTTACTCCAGGCGGAATTGCCACCGGCCTTCCATTTGTGAAAAACAATGTCTGTGGATTACAATAAAATGAAGTTCAATAAAACCAAGTATGCTTATACTCACCCGATAAAACCCCAATTTGTTGTTACGTTCAACAGTCTGTCCATTTCAGGCCTGTACTTGGGCAGTTGATACGGCTTGTGATAAAGACACAAACCTTATTAATTCATCTCCTAGTATGTCACCTGATTTTAAGTGGACAGTTAAGCTAACTGGTCATCCAGCACTTTCCCTAGTCCATCTCCTCTCCAGGATTTGAACAACTATCCCATTCCTCTCCTCTTATACCTACAATTTTCCCCCTTCCTCATTCTCAGATACTGACTTTTTTTTTCTATTTCAGTGAAATCAGAACCAATCAGAAGAGAATTTCTTCACATATACAGTCACCCATAATAATCAATTGATTTCACAAATTCTATTATCTTTTACATTATTGTGAGTGTACCGTCTACACTCAAATCCAAGGCCATCCTCTCCACCGTACCCCAGATGCCCTCTCCTCCCCTTACACAAGGACATTATTCCATGAAACTTCCTTTCTCCTGCATCTCCTGCCATCTCTACCGATTCATTCCTGTCAGCCTGGAGTATATTGGAAAATAAAATCTCTTCCGTCTCATTTACATCATTTTGTTTTCTCATTTACAGAAAACTCAGAAAACTATTTTCAATTTATATCACTTGCTCTCTGGAACTCTTTCCAATCTGTTTTTCACCAAACTAATTTTGATCAAGGTTACTTAAGACCTTCATTAACTAAATTTGACAGCCATTCTCAGATCTCATCATCCTTGGCCAGTCTACAGGGTCAGACAGTCAAACACCATCACTTTCTTAAATCTGCATTTTCAGAAATCTGCTCCCTCCTAGTTGTCCTTCTTTCTCAATCTCATTTTCCTGGTTTATTCTTATCTTCTCTACCTAGAATACTTGGGATGCCCCACCCCAAAGCTCAGTCTCTAGACCTTTCTCTTTATTAAACTTATCCTTCAATTGACCTATCTAGATACAAAGATTTACATGGGATGTGATGATTATTATTAACACGTTTACACCTCCAGCTCAGACCTCCCCAAACACCAAATGTGCACATGCACCTGCCTACTCGACCCCTCCATTTGGAAATTCAAGGGGCATCTCAAATTCAGAGTGGCCAAAATCACCTTCTAGTCTCATCTCTTCCTAATCTGCTTTTGCTACAATCTTCTGCATCACAGTTCTTGGCATCACCACTCTTCTTCTGCTCAGGCAAAAAATCTTGGCATAACCCATTGAATCTGGCCAGTTGTTAATATTCCATTGCTGCCTCTCTCCTGGCCTAATTCTATGCCTCCTAACAATTTTTCTTTCCTGAGTCTATCCTGTGCTTTATAGTCTATTCTCCATACAACAGCTTAAATGATCCTTTTAAAACGTAAGTCGAATCGTGTCAGTCCTCTGCTCAGAAACCTCTGACAATTTCTCCTTTCTTGGCCAGGAGGTTCTGGATGATCGGGCCCCACTGACTCCCTGACCTCCTCTTTTACTGCTCTTCTTTTGGCCCACTTTATCCAGCTGTATTTTCCTGCTTCTCTTCTAAACAACTTGTCACCTCATCTGCATTTGCAGGTTCCTCTGCCTGGAACATCTTTCTTTAAAAAAAAAAAATGACTTTTCTATTTCTGGTAAAAATCACCTTCTCATTAAGATGTTAAGATGCACCCTGACCTCATATATTGAAGAACAATGCTTTCCACAACTGCCCTGACATTAGCTATACCTCTTTCTCTGCTTTATTTTATACCATCATAATTATTTCTCTTATATACACACATGTGCTTACATATATAGTATGCACACATTCTGGCTGGAAACATGTAGACAGTAAGCAAATGTGTGCAAAGTGAGTAGACAGACAGTGAGTCAATCCAAGTAGCATCTGTGTGTAGTCACTATATATACACATATTTGTTTGTTGCCTGTTATCTTCCCCAAAAGTATGTGAGTGCATGAGGATAGAGGCTTTACCTGTTTGGGTCACGCCAACATCTCCAACACCTAAAACAGTGTCTGGCACATAACAGGCCCTCAGTCCTTATGTTCTGAATAAGTAAAGAGAAAAAGGAAGGAAGATGGAACACTTGTACTTACTCCATCTTATACATTTAAGTCCATATTGTGTTTGAAATTACATTATCTTTCTCTGAGGCTTTACAAATTTATTCGATAGGTATGTACTGGATGTTCCACATCCCTGCCCTTGAGGAAGGCAAGGAGAAACAGACATGGAAATGAAGAGGACACACAGCGGGCCGGAGGGCGGATGTGTAGAGAATATAATTCCCCTTTCCTTGAACTGCTCACGCTCATCTGTTGAGACTCAGTTCAGATGTAACATGTGCCCTGACCTTGCAGTCATAATTAAACATCTCTTTCCCTTTATTCTCATTATACCCAAGGGTCTCACACAGGCAGCCCAGTGTTCTTAAAATGAGAAAATTGCAATTTAAATGATGAAGATCTGAGTACACTGGACTCTCCCCTCAGGATGACAAAAGCAGGCCAGAGCTCTGTACAGTCTTACACGACCACAGCCTCTCCCATAGGACAGTTCCTTTTATTTATTTATTTATTTTGGTAACTCATGTTCCTTTCCCTTTCATCCATCCTTCCTGGTCAGTCTCTGTGGGCATCTGAGTTCGAGATCCCTGTCAGAGCACTATATTCTTACATTACTGGGATCTGCATTGCATGTGGCTGTTTATACATGCCTGCTCCTGCATCAGCCCACTAGCTACTGGGCTTACTCATCTGTGTGTCCCCAACTCCCAGAACACAGCTGGCATGGAGGAGACATTCACCATTTTTTTGAAAGAAAATAAGTGACAGCATGATGACCTTATTTTCCTTTATTTTGGGGGTAGGGGTAGGTGAGTGCATTACAGACAGGATCCAGTCAAAGACTCTATTCCAGGCAGATAAGTGGCCCACAACAACGTGTGACTCCTGAGAGCTTTACAGAGAGGGAAGGAACAGAAATCCATAAAACAAACAAGCAGAATTCCTACCATGCAGCTGTCTGAGGCCAGGCAGTGCAAGGCAAGTATACTGTACACCTGTGCTGATCTCAAAGTCACCAGGTGGTGTAACGGATAGCTACAGTGAGCATGTCCCCACATCGGTGCCAGAGTCAAATTACGTGATGAAGGCCACGTCATAGCTAAGAAACATGCAAGATATATTAGGGAAAAATGTATCCAATAATACTGAACACTGAATAATTAGGGAGACATCTCTGTGGAATCACTTATTTCCAGAAAACTAAGGTTTTACTGTAAATTTGGAATATCTGAAAACTTGCCAACTGTTTAAATTTCTAATTGCCTACTATAATTCTTTAAAAACTGAGAATTTTATCCTCTTAATTTTAATACCACTTATGAGAATTCATTAAGCATTTGGAATGTTTTTAAAAATATCTTTTGCTGTATCAGGGGAAAATGAAAGCTCCTAAGAGATAGCAAATACTTAGAAAACAGCCTTGTGATACTGAGTATCGGTGTGACAACCATCTCAGGCTGTCTGTCCCTCCTTCCCTTCTTCCTCCTCATTTCTCTTGCGTCCTCCATTACATGACCTTCTCCTTCCTGTGCTAAAATTTGCATATCAGGACTTTAGCAAGTTTGTACTCCACTGAATCTTGCCTTGCAGTGAAAACATTAATGAAATTGTCTCCTGGAAGGCTGTTGACATACTGTTAGACCCAAACACCGTGTCAGGAACCAATCTGGTCTGGTAGATTCACTTGTAGACAGGAAATGATAGAATCTTGTTCAGAGCTCTCTCCCATGCAACTCAACCTAGTTTTATGCTGATAATTCTGAAGGTCTGATATTGCCGACTGATATCTATAAATTCTGAAATATAGCCAATTATGATAACTGCAAAATCTTGCTTTTAAAAGAGCTCAGACTGTGTTCAAATTTTCCTTACAGACATTGCCAGGAGAATTGTCAGATGGGGCTTGAGTCTTTGAAATGTGAACCTGATGGAAATGCAAAGATAGGAGTGGAATGAAGTCCAGAGGTGATTTGCAGGAGCCTGTGTGTTCACGCGCGTGTTCATTTTTGAACACCCCCCAAAATATTTGAAAACCTAAGGTGAGTGTGAGGATGGTGGAGAGTTTGTATGTGTGAGAAGAGATGAGATTGGGGAAGAAAACGAGAAAAAGAACTTAGAGTAATGACAACAGGCTTATTTATTAGATTCTGAGAATGTGATGTAATGCTAAGAGTTTTATATGCATTGTATTAGGTAATCCTTCCCACAGCCTTATGAGGTAAGAATTACTATCACTCCCATTTTACAGATGATAAAATGGAGGCTTAGAGAGGTTCTTATACTTTGCTTAATATTAAAGAACTGTGAAATGACAGAGCCTAAATATAAAGTCCTGCTTTTCTAACTCTTGATTGTGAGTCTTTAACCACACGAACAAATTCAGTTCCTTTTAGCAAGCCAGTAGAGGGAGGGAGTTCAAAGATGGACCCAGTAACCTACTCCAAGAACCCACTCAAGACCATTGCCCCGCCCTGGACTACTACTGCAGCAGGGGGAGAAGAGCTGAGTCTCCTTGGGATCCCTTCAGTCACCCAAGGGCCCCCAGCTCTGGTTCTGTGTCCATGTGCTCCTTGACAGAATCATAGGAAGAAAGTTCATGAAGGCTAACATGTCTTTAGGCATGAGAATGTGGGAAACTGGAAGGAGTCACCTGCTTTTCAGGCTTTGAGAACTAAAACAAAATGGTAATTATTTTTTTAAATTACTGAGTACTATTACAGTGATAGACAAAAATACATATATATATATGTATGTATATATATCACACATAACTGTACATAAGTATGCGAATCTACCCTCAGAGATATAGAGACATGTGTGTATGTATCTATTTACACATATATGTACATGTGACCAGGGATGAAGGAATTCATTCCTTTTCCTTGAATTTAGTGAATTAGCAGTCTTATGACTTTGGGCACATCAGAGAACCTTCCTAAGCTTCATCTAACCCCTGTGGAAAATGAGGATAATAACACCTACCAGCCAGAGTTGATGAAATATTATATTAATACATAGGCTACTCGTGGGCCTGGCACAAACCAAGGACTCCTTAAATGTAAGTTTAAATCAGTGTGTACACAGTGCCATCTTCATGTCGCTGGACACTGGGGAAGTTAGAACTATGCTCTGTCCCCATAACTCTGGGTCTTCATAAAGGTGACAGTATACACAACTGGAGTGGATTATCTTTGACACCAGCAGAACTCGGAATATAGCATGCCACCTTGAAGACTGAGCTGCGATATACATCACCACTTGGCACAGCACCTTGGAAGTCCAGCATCGCCGGCCTGCCTCACAGGAACGTGGGCCGTTACCACTAGCATCATTGTGGGAGCAACTGACGCGCTCCCAGCAGCAGATATTTCAGTAGGTAGTGAAGATAATTAGGGGAAGATTTTGATCTTGCTGACTTACAGTGAAAAGCAAAGTATCAAGGGATACGAATGTAGAGACAATTGGGTGATATTTAAGTCAAGCATGAAAGCTCCCTTTAATATCAGGGATAAAAAAGCAGTAAAAACAAAGCTATTTTCAATCTGAAGAAGAAAAACTGCTATCCTTTGATTCTTGACATAATATGACAAGGAAACAAAGCACTCAGCAAATCATCGTGTATGGTAATTTTCTTTCTCAATTGAAGTTTGTGTGTGTGTGTGTGTGTGTGACAACCAAGTGGCTGCTGCTTTAAAAAGTGCATTCACTTTGTTCATTTAACAAACATTTATCAAATGTCTGACATGTACCAAGCACTACGATCGACTCATGGGCCTTTGCGCTCAACTGTTCACAGGGAACTGGGAGAGATGGAAAAAATTTCAAGTTGTGGGAAAGTAGAAGACAGTGTCACGATCAAGTATGTTAAGCAAGGGGTCCCTTGAAGACAGGAAGGGGACCCTCTGTAACCCACTAGTGCGGGCAGGGAGGGCGTGTCGTGAGATCAGAGGTGGCTTTCAGAGGAGGAAACAGTTGATCAGATGATGAAACAGGATTCTGCTGTGTTAAGGGGGAAAGACTTTTTTTTTCTACAGGGCAAAGAGCTTGTATAAAGTCACAGAGGTATACGGAAGTTCCGGGAACAGTAAAGACTTCAATTTACCACCATCGCTGTGTAGGTGGCAGGGTTGAGAGAAATGAGGGTCAGTGAGACAGGAATGGTGATGAATGCTGCGCAGAACTGGGTTGTTCTTCAGCTTAAGAGAAAGAGGAAATCTTTTGGTGGATTTGGAGAGTTGTATTTACATTGTATCTTTAAGGACCTCCAGATCTGTGAATTGAAGAGGAATGACTTTGAAGGTGGGGAAGCTGATTAGGAGGCTGTTACAATCAGCTGGAGAGAAATCCTAAGGGTGTGGGCTGAGAGGGGTAAGAATGGCAGGGAGAGAAGAGGAAGCTGGAGGAAGGTGTGTCTTCCTTGAAACTGAATTCGGAGTACATTTTACTAATGCCTAAAACTATAATTTAAGGAAAAAATAGAGGCTTCTGCGCTGTTCATATTTAATGGAAAGTATAAATAAGCCTGCCTTTGCTTAATATGTAGGACTTTTGTGACCTTGACAAGATTCTTTATGTATGGCTGTGCCTGTGGCTCAGTGGGTAGCCCCATATACCAAGAGTGGTAGGTGGTAGGTTCGAACCTGGCCCTGGCCAAACTGCAACAACAACAACAACAACAACAAATAGCTGGGTGTTGTGGTAGGTGCCTGTAGACCCAGCTACTCAGGAGGCTGAGACAAGAGAATAGTCTACCAAGGGTGATAAAGTGAGACTCTGTCTCAAAAAAAAAAAAAAATCTTCTTTAAGTAGATTGGAGTTTTATAAAGTAAATCTCTGAATATGTCAGAAGAGCTTGCCTTTTAAAATACTCCTGTGCTGACTGATGGCAGGATACATAATAACCCTCTAACTCACTTGTTTATTACACTTAAATTTTTGTGTCTAGGATTATTAGTTCAAAGTATATTTTGTGTCATTTGCCGCTACTTGGTCAGATGACATATACTGGCAAATAGTATAATAACATGTGAGTGTCTCACATTCACTAGAGTAGTTTTAATCCTGATTGCCTCGGTTTCAACATTGTTTTGCCTAATATCAATGGTTTACCTAACGCCCCAAGTCAACACGAGTGATCCATTTCCTATTCAAAGGTAATTTTGTGAATATAATGAAAGGTGTTGGTGATCACCAAATAAATGAATGGACATGTAAACGAGAAAATCAATAGTGCTCAGTAGATAGAGAGATATAGAATTTGTAGACTCAGTAAATAAACTTTAGATATTCATATTCTGTGAAAAAATGGGGGCTCAGAAACTGATAGGGGCCATAATTGAATTAGAATTCAGATCACGTGATAAATAATTAAATGGCACTTACCCACATGATGCTGATAATGGATTGTAAGGAAGATCAAGGAAATAGGAGAGAATATAGAAACTCAACACAAGGGATAGATAGATTTTAGATAGGTGATAAGTAGATCATAAAATCCTTTTATAGTTCTACAGCAAAACAAGATAATGGCTAAAGAAAAGTTAAATGAAGAAAATGGTAGCTCCATCAATATTCCACAAAACAGCTAGTTTTGAAATTACACACATATACATATATATGTAATAGTGCTGCTTAAAATAAATCATGAGGTGCAGAACATACACTGCCTCCTTTAATCTTCATAATTAACCAAGAATTTAGGTATTATTGCCTCCCTTTTAAACATTAGAAAATTAAGAATCAGAGAGATTAGATGACACATTCAGAATCATTCACTTCTTTAAATGTCAAAGAAGCAAGTAAAACCTAAGTCTTCATAATTCCTAGGGTGCAAACACCCCCCACCACACACAGTGAACCAAGACCCTGCAAGCCAGTTCTACTGTGGCTCTGATGTGAGCCTCACCATGAGCACCTTCTGTTTGCTTTTATTGACTTGTTTTTGAACTTCTTGTGGTAAGTGAACGACTTACTGGAACATTCCTTTCTTTAACACTTTGTAGACAATAAGTAATTTTTTCCTAATAATTCCAAATGCAAGGTTTTGAAGAGCTCAAAGCCATGTGGACATTTGCTGAAATCTCTCAATTACTTAATCATGTTCCCGTGACTGAATTAAAAAAGGAAACATTCTAGGTCAGATCAGTGGTCCATCCTGCCCAGTGCACTGCAGTACTGCTGACATGAAAGGATCATTTGTCATTTGTGCACCACAATGTCAACTTCAAAAGATTTAGCAACTGCCCGGGCAGGTCAAGCTTGTCCTAATTACAAATTGTAACTCAGCCATTCATCATTTTAGCACAGCTCTTTTAGAATGTATTGGTATAAATTTATGCATATTCTATTCATTTATGCATCTGTTAACTCAAAAGCATTTATTAAGTACCTTTTGTCTACCACAAAATTTCTAAGGTACAGGATTCAGAGATGAACAAGACTTATTATATTTCAGAAGCTCAGGTGGACAATTATTGGCAGATTATGATGAAGAATAGCAGGGAATACTACAGAATCATGGGATGGGTCTTGCGTTTTCCTGGAGGTGGGTGCTTGATGTAGCTATGGCCCCTTTATTCCAGACTCCAGAATAAACCAACAAAGCAAGATGCTCTGAACACTCCTCTTGGAGCCAAGACCAGCCTGAGGCAAAGCCTTCCTTTTAAGCTCAGTTTCAATGAGCCACATGGTAGTGAAACCCCATGACCATGAGAACAAATGCTGGTTGTTCCCAGCCTTTTGTTTGGCTCTGTTTTCTTTTACACAGCATTATTGCCACAATGGCTGACTGATACCAATATAGCACATGAAACGGTCTCTACATGGTAGATCCAACTGTTCTTGTTCTCCTGACATCAAGAGTTTATTGAAAATGGACTGCGTATTTTAGTGAATCTGTGTCTACATCATATTTTAAAATATATTCTACTACTTCATCACCAAAAAGCATCTAACTCCACATTACAGAGAGGGAAACTGAGGCATGAAGATTCACCCTGGTGCCGAAAATCCTTCACTACAGAGTGAAGTGCTGCTCCTAAGAATTATGGTCTAACATTCAGGGAAGCTCAATATACACATTAGTGTTTTTCAAGAGAGAAAGGGAAGCTATTTGGGGAGATGAAGAGGGATGACTGGACCCCAGTGACTATTCTCTGGCAACAGGGCTAAATGTCATGTCCCAGAGCATACATGAAAGGCCCACCTTCAGGAGAACCTTCATCACCATTACTGGGGCAGGCAACCTACTCTGTGATGGAATCTACTCTGAACTCCAGAAAAAGGAGAGACACAATTCTGGCAGCTCCCGCTAAGAGAGAAAAAGGGCCTGGTTTGATGTGGGGGCTTTACTTTTTAAAAAGAGAGAAACTCAAACTGTGGCAAGCAGACTGTATCAAAGGCAGCTTCCAGCGTTCCCCTGCAGTCCCATGAGCTGGCCCGGCCCAGCACCGTCTTGCCCTTTACCCATGTTATCTCCTCACAGGTTAAAAAAGGACACATGCGGACTTGTAAACTTTTTACTCATGCTACAGGTATGTGCTGACCACTTATTTTGTGGCAATGAAGGGTTTAGAGTATGGTCAAGGTACAAGGAGAGGCCAGGTGCAGTGGCTTACATCTGTAATCCTAGCACTCTGGGAGGCTGAGGTAGGTGGATAGCTTGAGCTCAAGACCAGCCTGAGCAAGAACAAGACCCTGTCTCTACTAAAAATAGAAAAAAAACTGAGGTAAGAGGATTGTTTGAGCCCAGGTTGGAGGTTGCTGTGAGTTATGATGCCATGGCACATGGCACTCTACCCAGGGCAACAGCTTGAGTCTCTGTCACAAAGAAAAAGAAAAAGAAAAGAGGTTACAAGGGAAAATAAAAGGAAACTGACTATCCATTGAAGGCCAACAATGGCATTTCTTTCCTACATTTTACTTTAAATCCTCACAACAGCTCTGTAGGGTAAATATATATATTTTTATATTTTAAAAGGAGAGAAAATTTAGTCTCCAAATGATGCTTTAAATTGGATATCTAAGAGACAAACTTGGCAGCAGAAGTTTGCATATAGGAGTTCACTGGGAAGCACATTTGGCAGCCATGTCTGTAAGGAAGAGGTGCTAGCAGGGCCAGGAAAGGGAGAAGGAGAATCTTGATGCAGTCACCACACAGGCCGCAGGTGGTTCTGCAAGGAGCTCTCAAATTATCCCCAATTGAGACAAGGAGCTGACATACACCCAAAGAACTACACAAATATAGTTATTTTATTAATTCCTTATTACAAATATTTAAGAAGAGGAATATCACTAATTTGCTCACACAGGCATTTATTGATTCATTCATTCATTCATTTGCAAGCACTTAGAGACCTCCTTGTAAATGATAAAAACTATAAATCCAGAATATTCATGACGTAGGCTATTTGTCTTTTGAAGGCTTTATAGTCCTGCCTTGGGAATGTCTAAGTACATAAGATTTTTTTAAAAGTTTTAAAAAATGCCTATTTTGAATCTCTTATCAAATTAAAACAAGAAGAGAGCTAATCTGTATACAGATTGTCCCTTAAGGCCACAGAAAATCCTTGAGGGACAAGAAGACACTTGTATAGAGAATTCGAATATTCTCTTTTCTCTTAAAAACCCCTCTTTGTGGGTAGGAATGAATTAAAGTGTGTATTTCGCTGTCTCATCTCCTCTGTTTGATGGATTTAGTTCTGCACAGGGGCTGGAGTCTGCCTGGATTGTTGCTGAACTTACCCTCGCATCAACTGCAATCTCTAGACTCCTCTCTCTGCCATAGAGGGAAAAAAAAACAATGTTTTTACTATGAATAATAACCCCTTCCATGAAGCAACTTCAAAGAAACTATATTGGAAAATAAAGACTGAGCTAAATAAAAATGTCATAATAGGTAAAAAGTCCTGTCAGTCTTTTTCCACTGGGAAATTTAGCCCATTATCCATCACTATTTGGGGGCTTACAGCAGACAATGTAATTAGCATGACACGAATTGCTGAGACCTCCATGGACATGAAAAACTATGGCTCTGGCTCCCAAGTATCCTTGGCAGCAGAGCAATGTGAACTAAGTATATGTAACCAGAAATACTAAAGACAAGCTAAAGATTCAACCAGTTTGAAAGAAATAGAATATACTAGACTCACAGCCTGTTGACTTCTGAATCTATTGTTCTGACCAAGATGAAACCTGTGGGAGTCTACGACTACAGACTGGTGTACTGGGCTACAGTGAAAAAGGAGAGTAACAAGAACAAGAATGATTTAGTGTTAACAGAAGAAGGGGGAGTTCACATTTAAAGAATGTTAAACTGTGGTTGAATTATGCTAATCTAATTTCTTAGAAGCATCCAAACCAACAAGGTTCATTATTAAAAGAGAGTAAAAGAAAAACCCTCTGGAAACTAAGAAGTACAGCTCATTCATAAACTCATTCATCTATTTGTTCGTTCAGACTTAAGCCAGACATTGTTCTAGGAACTGGGGATAGAGAAGTAAATATAAGAAAATAAGCTCTTATTCTCATGGAGCTCACATTCAAAACAATATAGATCATGTAACAATATAGATAATGATAAAGGGGTCGAAGATTTTATGTAGAATAATAAATATAGGCTTCTCAGAATAGGAAATATTTGAATGGGGAAGGGAGAGAAAAGAAGTAATAAAGGAATGAAGGGAAGAAGGAGGGAGATAAGGAAGGAGAAAGGAAATAAAGAGAAAGAGTTTTTTGTGGGAATACGTGAGATGGAAAGGGGCTACCCCAGGAAGGGGGAGCAGTGTAAAATCCCTGGGATGGAGAGAAGTTTGGCATACATGTGAAAATTCTGGGAAGCCAGCTCAGAACCTGTTCACAAAGCTGTGTGCCCGGGTGTACGGTGTTCCAGAGGAAGGATTCCTTATTCCTCCTTGGTCTGAACACTAGATACAGCTTTGGGAGGTCCAGAACCTCAGAAAGGAAGGTGGAGAATGACGAGAGATGAAGTTGGCCAAGGCCAACCATGACGTCAGCAGAAAAGTGACGCCCTTAAAGACACATGCTGGTTTCTGATGTCAGTGCTGCCACTCAGGATGGGGGGACCCAAGGCTGCACTTAGAGCCGCTCCCCTTTTCTGCCAAACTAGGAAGCTGAACTTGATGCTTCTTAAGGCTTCTTCCCACCACACTCTTATGTTCCTGTTTTGAAGTGTAATTTAAATCAAAACCTAAAACTTCAGGCCTTGGAGATGCCAGTGGGCAATCTTATCGTGCGATGATCAGATTTGTTTGTTTAGGCTAAAATAATTAAGTCAATTATCTTTTACACAATAGCCAGCAAGCAATTTTTGAGTGAGATGAGTAAGGACATTTGGAGACCAAACGCGATGGAGAAAGATGATAGAGGGTGGGCGTGGGTCTTTTGCCCTGGATAAAGAATACTTGGCCTCATTTGCACCTGGTGGAGGCTGACTATGTGGGTTTTTTGGACTTTAAAGATTTAGATTGTTGTTCTTAGGAACCAATGATGAATTGTAAGAAATTTTTTAGTAAAGCAGATAATCAGATAAAATGTAGTTAGCACATCCATTGAATGATGAACATGTCCACATTTTCAGAGTACAAAAGAAACACCTTTGCATTTAATTTAATTATACAGATTTAGAGGGAAGGTAACCTTTCTGTTCCATCAATGAGCAGGGAGAAGCTCAAAGCAGCTAAAGTATAGCTGAAATTTGTTAATTTCTAGCAAATCCAGGACTTGAATTCAGGTTTCCTGATTACAAATCCTGCACTTTAGGGAGGGTGTGCGCTTGAGCCATATTATAGATATCTTAATGTAATATTCACAAAGCCCGGGTTTCTTTTGTACCACCAAGACTTCCCAAATAGCCCCTCTGTGTGAATTAGAAAAAATAAGTAAAACTTAACCCCCTGGGTACAAATCCAGGGTACGTGGCTTTGCTGGCCCACCTGAGGTTGGACTACAGCTGTTCTTCACCCCACCTGGCAGCCCTAGATGTGCAGAGGGAAATCTGAGCAGTTCAAATGTGGCGGCCTTAAGAGCAATTCACCAGGTAACCTTTTGGCCATTTGAACATATGGTGCATTTTATCTTTTATGACGAAATAGCAAAATGAAAAAATATTTAAAATACTACTTACATTTGCTTTCTGCTTTCCAATGTACTGAACTACTATATTTCATATCACTTCAGTTGTTCTGAGCAGAGACCCTGAGAGACAGTCCAGACAGAGATAGGGTTTATACCCCTGTTAGATTGATGAGGAAGTGAAAATTCAAAGAGATAAAATGACTTTTCCATGTTCACACAGTCAGTCATGGGGGAAACCATCTTGATCCCAGAGCTTCTGATGCCGATTCCGCTCACTTTTTGTTTTAATTTTTTTTTTCTATTAAATGTTCTATTAATTTTTTTTCCTAAATCCTGGGCAAAAGTTTAAAGTTTAAAGTCAGATGTATCTGGGAAGAAGTTAAAACCTGGGCTACTTTGGAGTTCTGTTGTGATCTACGGATTGCATCTTTCCAAGGAATCTTTCTTTGTCCTTCTACAGGTTGAACGGGTTAGTGATTCCCACATGTGGAGAACTGTTACATTCACGAAAGGAAGAAGAATCAACTGCACACTCTGCCTCAGTGGGGCTCAGACCTGTCCAAGGGCAGGGAAAATGATGTTGCTCATAAAACACGCACGTAATTGGAAAACAAAACCAATTATGTTCATTAAGACTTGCGCAGGTTTTTGGAAGACAATGAAAGACTTTTCAAAGTTATAATAATTTTACCAAAATAAACTGTTACATTTAAGAAACAAAACACCCTCTCACTCTGTATGGTGTTTACAATGCTGAATGCATAAACGTTGGCTCACAGCTCACTTTCACTCTGAGCTCTTCGCGTTGGTTTTATGAAAAGGACCACAGACACACTTCGTGCACTTGTGTTCCTGAGTGCTGAGCATATAATCAGAGCAATGCATCTCAGCATTTAAAAAAGTGGGAGGAGACACTCAGGTTCAACTAGAGAATTGCTATGTGCAGATTCAATTTGTGACAGAGTGGCTTATGTCAGCACAAAATCTTGCCTAATTCTGTTCAATTATACATAGAAGCGTTTACATGTGAGAACTGTAAACAAGCCTCTAGTTGACCTACAACCTGGTTAAAATCTATTGGCTTAGCTTGAATGGATCTAATCTTGCCACTGACCATTCATTGCCTGGGAGATCTGTTCAGGCCTGAGCCCTGAGCGTTGCCTCAGCGGGCAGGACTGCTCCGTGACCACTTCCTGGCTTCCTTAGGAATGGATGCGTAGGAGCTCCCTGTACTTCTGGGCCTATCTTCACTGGAAACCCAGACTCTGGTCTCGTCTGAGCTCTGTGCCTTATGAACAGAAGCCAGCCTTACCCTCCCCTGCCTAACTCTGTCCCCAAGTGTCCTGCAGAGGCCCTCAGGGGCAGAGCTCAGGCCCGTGGGAGCTCCCTGACCCTGAAGGGAAATGGAGATGAAGGCACTGCAGCCCTGCTGAAGAGCAGTCCCTGAAACTTTTTTTTTAAAAAAGAAAATAAGCTAGAAAAGCTATAGGCTTCTTTTGGAAGTAAACTCATAAAATATATATATATGGTAAAACATTTTAAATTAAACATGAAAAACATTTAAGAGAACTTCTATTAGCCTGATTCATTTAGGGCAGAATATGCTCTCTCTTTTCTATGTTGTTGAAAATAGAAGTGTTGAAAATCACTTTTTTGTGATTAGAACAAAAGTTGAACTATCAAGGTATAAGCATAAATGTGTGACTATTTTTTACATGGCTATTTGTAAATAAGAAACCGTAGGCCTTCTTTGCTCTTCTGCAGATTCTAAAGTCTCATTTCTCCAAACGAGTTGAGCTGATACATTTGAAGAAGACTAGAATAACCTTTTAGTTTTTGATGATATTTAAGAATGGAGATAAATGTATCAAAGTGCACGGAGATTGCTTTCTTGAAAATTGAACTTTTTAAGTCAATATGCTTCATGTTGGCCATGTATAAGCTTGACGATCTGAAGAGGGCATACTGCTCACCCCTACTGCAGGTAATCACACCTGTGGTTCAAGTGTAGTCCATTGGAATGTGAATCTAAGTCACCTACTTTATTACACCAGCCTTTTACATTTTTTTTTTTTTTTTTTTGGCTGGGGCCAGGTTTGAACCCACCACCTCTAGTATATGGGGCTAGTGCCCTACTCCTTTGAGCCACAGGTGCCGCCCAGGCTTTTACATTTTTGGAAGTGCAAGCCTTCATTTTTTTTCTTTTTTGCAAGTGCAATTCTTTTGAGCAATATTTGAATTTTTTGATAATTAACCTGCCGATAAAAGTAAGTACACTTCAGGACACTCTCTTTGACTTGTAGTCTTAATAACAGTCCATCTACCTGAATGAGTTACTTAACTGCAAAACAACTACATTCTCAGGATTAAATGTCATGATTTGGGAAGTACATAGCCAGGGCAAGCTATGAGGGCAATGAATTAGGTTACCTATTGGTTCCACTGATGGTAAGACAATATTTCTGCAAAAATACACCGTCAGAACAATTGTGTAAAGCAAATACACACAGCATGCCCATATATATAACCATAGAGAAATGGCTGAGGGAACAGATCAGGAATCCTACTGCCACAGCGCTACACTGAGTGACGTGCGCTGTGAGCTTCCATATTCTCTGTAAAATATAGACTGGAACTTGGTCTAGGGTTTGCCAAAGATTAAAATAAACCATATTTTCTAGCTAATTTCTAGATAATTTTCTCTAACTTAGAAGAATGAAGACAGACATGCTGAAAGCACTCAAGAAAATTGATAAAAATGGTATCCCACTGAATAAGACTCAGATCTCTGATTTATAAAACACGCATTGAAGACACCTGATACAAGAAGGAAAAAGTGCTGATTTTACAATCAGAAGAACTGAATTTGAATGTTTCCTTGAGTAATCTTAAGAAAGTTGTTTCTGGCTCGGCGCCTGCGGCTCAAGTGGCTAAGTCGGTGGCTAAGATGGCAGGTTCAAATCCAGCCTGGGCCAAACAACAATGACGGCTGCAACCAAAAAATAGCCGGGGGTTGTGGCCGGCACCTGTGGTCCCAGCTACTTGGGAGGCAGAGGCACGAGACTCGCTTGAGCCCAGGAGTTGGAGGTTGCTGTGAGCTGTGATATCACAGCACTCTACCCAGAGGGATAGCTTGAGGCTCTGTCTCAAAAAATAAAATAAAATAAAAAATAAATAAAAAGAACGTTGTTTCTCCTCTCTCTTTCTCTCTGTCAATAGGCAATGACTGTACCTCCCTTATACTTTTACCATCTATAACATCAGAATAGAATGTTAGAAACTAATGAAACCAAGTATGCAAATCAACAAGCATGTATCTCCACGTAGTGAGAAGGTGCTGGCAAATATTAATGCACTCACCCTCTTTCTCTTTTCTCAGATTCATATGCACAGTTTTTAATTAATCTAAATTGAAGACTAGTACAATAACATTTTCTCAGTGAAACTTCAGGTCAAGACCATTTCGTCCTAAAACCTCTATTTAAAGTGCCTGGAAAGTACAGATGGACATATTTTCATCATGAAGTACCTTGAGACACCATCAGAGGAGGAAACACTTTCATGGCTCATTATAACCTCACCAAATTTCACATTTCACATTCATAGCCTGGAAAGAGAATGGTGGCTGAGAAATAGTTTATGAATCTGAGTCATCTTCCCCCAGACTCCAGAGTTGTCTGGAGAAAACATTGCCCCCTTATTATTGGAAACACCTGAAGCTCTAAGATGTCACTGAGCAAGTTCTCACCCATTGAATCCAGCCTCTCTTCCTCTTCATTCACACTGTTCTTGGGAAACTAACTGAAAACGTCTAGTCAAATTAAGTGGACCAACCAGAGATTTTATTTTGCCCACTGTTTTGCTAGATTTTAATAAGGTAAAATGGTGACTAATGTGTTCCAGTTTCAGGCTGGGACAAGATAACCCTTCCCAGAAAGCTGGTTCATTTTTTCAAAGACAGAACTGTGCTGTACAGTTGAAAGATCAGTTAGGGATTTCCATTTGGGGCAGAAGTCTGGTAAATGTATGCTAATTTTCAAATACAGGGTTGACTTGGACTTCCCTAGTATAAGGAGATTCTGTTTAGAAGTCAATGGAAAATCAATTCCTTACTGATTTAAAAAAAAAAAAATGCATTCACTTATTTTAAAAGTGAAAGAGAGCCGGAAATCAGACTTCCTTTTAAACTTGAACTTATCAGGCCACAAGAGCTTCCTTAGCAAAATATTTTTCTTTTCTATTACATACAGCGTACAATAAATGTTCAGCATCGAAACCGGGCCAGCATGAATGTTGTAATTAAATGTCATGATATTTCTATTCAGCGTTCAGAAAATGATTTGCATCCCCCCAGGAAAGCATTTGAACAGCTTTTCTAACAATCCAGTTCTGGGATGTTTTTCCTCAAGGAAGTTCAATGTAAAGGTCTGGTTTCCAGATTACTTTACTAATCTAGCTTTAGTATAAGCTTGAATGCATTAAAGGACTTGTACTCAGTTACTTGGGCATTTTCTACTGTGGACACAGGCTTTAAAGAATTATCTAGTAACTAGTGATATGCAGTCAGCGTGTGCAATTTGATGCTTCACAAGGCCTAGCACATTATGAGAAGTCACTTTTGTTATTTATTTTTATTTTTGCTTTTTCAGTACAGCAACTCATATTCATATTCAGCTAATGATTGGGGACTCTTGCTGTGTGCCAAGCATTGTGACTGGCATTTCATCTGTGTTATCTCATTTGATCCTTGCAATGATTGTTGAAGCTTGCCTTAACTATTTCTATGCGCTTCAAAGGTTATAATGACTTGCTGAAGCCAGTCAATTGGGAGTGGCTAGGGCAATCACTTAAAAAATGACAGAGCCAGGATTTGAACTCAGTCTTCTCCAGCTAGGCAGTGAGTGTACTTTGGCAAATCTGCATTCAATAGAACACAGTCCTATTTTAAAAAGAAACCAAAAACAACCCCAAAGTCCTATCATCAAAGAAATTTAGAAAGCATGGAATGAAAAGCTAAATGACTTCTTAGACATAAGATTTTCTTAGAACCAAAAATGAGATTTCATAAGAGCCAAGAAGAACCTAAGGTTGAATCATGTCCCAAACAAACATTTAAACAATGAAGTTCTTTCTATAAGGAGCCGCTCATAGGATTCAACCCATATTGTGAAATGTTGTCTGACATACATCTGTGTTTGGAGCTTGCCATTGTGTGCTATTTTCTGAACTATTTGTGATATATCAGAGGATGGTAGAGCTCTTTTTGGTTCATAACACAGTCCCACTGTTTAAGTTAATTAAGGTGTAACAGGGAAAACATGATTATATCCGTGAAGTCATTAGAAGCCCACAGAGGGGAGATCATGCTGAGTTCAAGTATTTCTGCCTATTCAAAAGCATTTCTAGAACCCTTTATCTAAAAGCATGGATTTGGAAATGCCCTGTGTAGTGAGCTTCAGACTCCATCTTCTAAGAATGTAGGTTCCAAGAGCCATAGGGACTTTTTATGTTTCATTGTGTGATTCTCTGCTAGAACTTTACAGGCATCAAACTTCTGGGAAACAATAAATGCCTGTCCTCATAAGGATCTTTTCTTTTTGAATATGTGTCTGAAGGAGGATAAATTCTCAATGAACTCATTCAGTCCCAAATCATCTGGAAAGGAATCAAGAAAAAGGAGATTGCAAAGTCAGTAGTTTCTAGACATGGCATTGTGGTAGAATCCACTGAACTGAAGCAAAACTTCCTGAATCTTAGATATGTTGTATTTCCTACAAATAAACCCACAACTTGGGCTGGTTAATGTGGATTTGCCAATGTGATGGGAAGTGGAAGTCGTGGAGTGGGGAGGGACAATCTCTTTGTCCGTTACCTGTTGTTAACAGCAAATGTACCAAATGAGACCAAAAAAGGTGAAGAATGACTAATTCCCTCACTTGAGTTTATTGTACTCACTCTCTGAAGATATCACTGCAGCTGCTCTTACAGATGGCTAAAATGTTTGACATGCAGCTGAAGTTCCTTCACACTGAGGGCCTCTTATGCCTGTCTTCTGTACAATGTGTGTTTGAGCAATAAGTAGTTCTTTCCTCCCGAAGGCCACTGGACTACACCTTATTTATTGCAAACTCTCTGAAGTGATTGGTTCATGCTCCCAGTCTCTTTTCCATCAGTTGACTCAACACTTGGGTTCACATCCCCCTCTGTTCTAGGAAAGGTGGCCACCATCTTTGTGAGCTGACTATCAATTCAGCTTTTGTCTGTAAACATATTTTAAATTTTAGGATACATTGACATACATATATACACATACCACATGAGAATACCTTTGTATGTATATATCTTAACATACATAATATAGTACATGTTACTGGACACACAGTTATGTGATTTCATTTGTCCATCATCTTCAGTGAATGCAGATGTGAATACAGAACACTAGATTTGCTCTGGCCATACCATCCTACTGGGCAGTTGACTTAACTTCTCTAGGATGTCAATTCCTCATTTGGAAAATGAAGATGATAATAATTACCTCACTGTGTAATTGTGAAATTTTCCATTTAAAAACATTTTGCAAATTATGACAAGCAATAGATTTTTGCTATCTTAGTCAATGACTGATGAAACAAAAATATGCTTGAATCTACTATGTTAGATAGGCAATGTCTAGAGTGTCCAAAGTAAATAATGTCTATCCACAGGACCTCATACACTCATAGGAATACATAATGCAGCAACATTTATTTGATGACTTCTTTGCAAAATGTAATGACATCCTATTTCTTGAAACCCATCTCTCTGATGTTCAATGTAATCATGGGACACAAGAGTCCAGGTATCTCTTCCCTTCTCCGAATTCTTCCCCTTTAACTGCTTTGGCCAACTGAGTCCTCCATACAATTTCTAAGTGTTGGAGCTCCCAAGGTCTTTATCTCAAGCCTGTCTATGACTTTAAAGTTTATCTCCATGTCAAGACCTCCAAAAATGTTATCTACAACCCAAAGTCTGATTTCTTAAGCCTGTTAACATAACTAACAGGCTTTTAAGCTAAACCTGTCTATACGGTAAGTATTAGAAATCTTGACTTGCCTTTGTAAATCTGTTACTACACTTGCTTTGTTCATTTGTTCACTCAGATAAACACGTCAAATGCTAGTCTTCATCATTTGCATTCCATAACTCATTCTTTCCAAGCCCATCATGAATCCCCCCACCTCCACTGTCACCATCCTAATGAAATCTGCCAACACCACTCTCATGAACCATGGCAATAATTTTCTAATTGTTTTCCCAGAGTCATCTTTTTCAAACAAAAATTTACTTTCTTGCCAAATCTCTTCAATAACATGCCATTGCTTTTTCAAAACAAGAACAACAGCAAAAATTTATAATTAACATAATATTCTGGGCTAGGAGACCTGACCTCTTACTAGTCACATTCAAGGTCACCCATTTGCTGCAATTTAATTACTTTAACCTTCTTTTGGGTCTTCAGACTCACAAGCACTTTCCTGCCTAAGGACTTACACTTGCCACTAACAGTCTTCACACCTTCTCTCATCTATTCCATCCCCACTTTGCTAAGATCTACTCACACATCCAGGTCCAGCTTAATGCCATGTCTTCATTTAGCAGTCAGCATGCCCTGAGTCACCTATGTAAAGTTAATAGTCTTTGTTATTTTTTCTCAGAGGAACCTTTCCTATACCTTAATGATACTTAAATTATTAGAAGTGTGTATTTATAGTTACATGCTTATTGTCTATCTTCCCCACTCAAGAACATACTCTATAAAGGGAGAGATGGGATGTTTACATTCATGAATACCCATCTACTAGTGCAGTACCTGGAAAATAGCAGTCATTTAGAACATACATAGAAATAATTTAGAATAAATTCCTTTAAAAATGGTAAACAGTTTTTATCATCCATATAACTGAAGCTTGACCACCAAAATAATAATTTTTTAATTAAAATATTTTGCAAAGTAATTTTTACCAACTTTTTTTTTAAGAAATAAAACATAACATCATTTTTTCTTAATGATCTACTTAACAAGAGATCAAAGGATAAAAAATTGAATGCAGGCAAGACTTACTTTTAAGGTGAAAAACCAAATGTAGGCAAGATTTACATTTAAGGTGAAAAACCAACTGCACTAGCATAAGTTGCAGAATTTTGACTTTGTAAGTTAATGAGAACACAGCTCAGGGGTTTTAGTTTGACTATAAATTCAAAATGAGTCAATAGCAGAAAATGGCTGGTAGACATAAACACAGCTGTATTAGCAGAGCTATAGATTCTACCATAAGATAGGTGAAAGTTTAACTCTGCTCTGGTCCTTAAACATCTATTTATTTCAGAGCGCCAACATTGAAGAGACACAGAAACTGCAGGGTGTCAGAGGAAGAGTGCTAAATGCAGAGAGGCCATCTAATCATTTTTGTAAGTTTTCTGAGCTGTCTGATGTTAGTATTCCAAAGGACTCTGAGTCCAGCTGGCATCTCTTATCACTGGACTACTGCAGACTCTCAAGCAAATTTCTATAACATATTCGTATTGTTCAAAGATTTATTATCAGTAACTATAATCCAAGCCTGTACTGCTTTCCAAGACATCTCCCTGAGCTTCTGATACTCAAATGCCTACTGAACATCTCTCCCTAGTTATTTTGCAGGTGCCTCAGACTTAAGCCAATATGTCTCCCTAATGGAACATGTCTTCATAGTACACCTAGTACCATCCACCCACCTTCAAATCAAAGATTATCTATTCTATAAAAAATACCACAGACTGGGTATTTTATTAAGAGTAAAAATTTATTTCTTACGCATCTGGAGGCTGAAAAGTTCAAAATCAAGGTACTGACAGGTTCAATGTCTGGTGAGAGTTAGGTCTCTGCTTCCAAGACGGTGCCTTCAATGCTGTGTCCTCACATGGCAGAAAGTAGAAAAAAGGGGACTGGCTAATTCCCTCCAGCCTTGAAGAGGCAATAACCCATCCATTAAGGGGGAAACCTCAATGCTTAGTCACCTCCGAGCATCTCCACCTGTTATTACTATTGCACTGGAGATTAAGTTCCAAAATGAATTTTGGAGGAGACACAAACGTTCAAACCATAGCTGTTATCTTAGCTGCTTCTTCTTCAGTTTCCAAACCTACTGAAGTGACTATAGCTTTTTCATGTTCTTTGAGAGCACCTGTCTCTAATGTCTGCTTCTCCTCACTCACTCACTCATTGCTAAGGCTCAGAAAAGCAGAGGTTAACAAAAATAAACTCTCACTGGATAAAGGATTTAAACTTAAGACATGAAACTGTAAAACTACTAGATGAAAGTGCAGGGAAAATACTTGAAGAAATCGGCCTGGGAGAATATTTTATGAGGAGGACTCCCCAGGTAATTGAAGCAACACCAAAAATATATTACTGGGATCTGATCAAACTAAAAGGCTTCTGCACAGCCAAGAACACAGTACATAAAGCAAGCAGATAGCCCTTAGAATGAGAGAAGATACTTGCAGGTTATGCCTCTGACAAAGACACAGAGAACTCAAATGTATTAGAAAGAAAAGAACAAGTGATCCCATCTCAGGGTGGGCAAGGGATTGAAGAGAAACTTCTCTGAAGAAGACAGGCACATGGCCTTATAGACACATGAAAAAATGCTTATCATCCTTAATCATCAGAGAAATGCAAATCAAAACTACTTTGAGATATCATCTAACTCCAGTAAGATTAGCCCACATCACAAAATCCCAAAACCAGAGAAGGGATTGGCATGGATAGAAAAGGGAACACTTCTGCACTGCTGGTAAAAAAGGCAAACTAATATATTCCTTTTGGAAAGATGTTTGCAGATCACTTAGGGATCTAAAAATAGACCTGCCATTTGATCCTGCAATTCCTCTACTAGGTATATATCCAGAAGACCAAAAAAATCACTTTATAACAAAGATATTTGCACCAGAATGTTTATTGCAGCCCAATTCATAATTGCTAAGTCATAGAAGAAGCCAAAGTGCCCATCAACCCATGAATGGATTAATAAATTGTGATATATGTATACCATGGAATATTATGCAGCCTTAAAAAAGATGGAGACTTTACCTCTTTCATGTTTACATGGATGGAGCTGGAACATATTCTTCCTAGCAAAGAACTTAAGAAGGGAAGAAAAAGTATCCAATGTACTCAGCCCTACTATGAAACCAATTTATAAGCACCCACACTTCTTTATGAAAGCTATAACCCACCTACAACCCAAGATGAAGGGGAAAGAGGAAGTGGGGAGGGGGAAGGCTCGGTGGAGGGAGGGTAATTGGTAGGATCAACCTATGGTGCATTTCACAAGGGTGCATGTTAAATCTAATAAGTGTAAAATATAAATGTCTTAACACAATAACTAAGAAAATGTGGTGAAGGCTATCTGAACCAGTTCGATGAACGTATTTCAAATTATACCCCATAATTGCATTAATGTACACAGCCATGATTTAACTTAAAAAAGAAAAAGAAAAAGAAAAAAAAGCAGAGGATTAAGTTGCCTGTTTTTTCTGCAGATAGCAAGTAATTAATTGGAATGCAAATGGGGCTCTCTGGGTCATCCCATGGAAGTCCATAGCACAGTTTCTATCCGACCAAGCTATTTCACATCCATAGGCCTTTGCGTATTTTGTCCCCTCCACCTTAACCAGCACCCCCATCCCCACTAATTCTCTTTTCCTAGAGAGTTCCACTTATCCATTAAGTCTCATCCAAGGCCGCTTTCTTCAAGGATGCCTTCTCTTGCTGTTCAGTCTGGGCTAATCCTTCTACAAGGTGGCTGTCATGTTGAACATGTTCTGCGGAAATTCCAGGGCCCCATGCCATCTCCCAGGATTCTGAGAATGTAGAGGAGGATGTTACATTTTCCTTGTGCCATCTCACTCCGAACTTACACTCCTTTGTCTTCCTGATTCCAGACCCCAAACATGAGCTGCTTCCCTTTACAGAGATAATTCATACATTTAAGTTTCAGTTTCTTTCTGTAAATGGAGAAATGACAGAATTGTTTCTTTTTTGGTTGTTGCGAGGTTCAAATGCATTATTATATATAAGGCACTTAGCATAGTGTACTTTCCGTGGTACCTAGGAACAGATCAATAAATGTAGGTTGCTATCATTCCTATCAACATAATACACAGGCACAATGATAAGCTATTTTTTAGCTTAGTTTCGGTTCACAAAATATTGAACAAAAGGTATATATTTTCCATGTGCCCCTGCCTTCACACAGGTCTAGCCTCTCCTATTATCAGTATCCTTCACCAGAATGGCACATGTGTTACAGTGGATGAAACCATATTGACAGATCATTGACACCTAGAGTCCATAGTTCATATTAGAGTTCATATCATTAGTGAGTATTCTGAGTTTGAAAAAAATTGTAATGACATATATCCACCATTTTCGTGTCCTAAAGAAGAGTTTTACTCCTCTAAACATCATTTCTTCTTTGCTTTTTCATCTCTCCAACGCTGTGACCGCAGGGAAACATTGATTGTTTTATTGTCATCATAGTTTTGCCTTTCCTAAAATGTCAAATACAGTTGATGAACTACACATGTCTGAACCCCATGGAACAACTTGTGCACAGATTTTTTTTTCAATACATGCATAGAAAAATTTTAGACCATTTGAAAAAACTCTTAAACAGCATAGCCTAGAAATGTCACAAAAAAATAAGAAAAAGGTATGTCATTAACGCATAAAATATATGTAGCTACTAGTCTATCATTTACTGTCATAAAATACATACAAAGCTATTACAAAAAGTTAAAATTTATCAAAATTTATACACATTAGCATGTGCAGACTGCATAGGATGCCATTTGCATTGAGGGATATGTAAACAAAGGTAAAGATGCAGTATTGTTAAATTATAACCACATAAATTTCACCATAGTTCATACGGGACTGCTGTAATAATTTCACAGCCACCTCCTGTTGCCATGCGGGTGAGCTCAAGCATGGTGTCTGCTTAGAATTCTGTGACACTCATCGTCCGCGTGTGAGCAGGTTGTCTCTGAGTAAATTGTACATCTCAGTAAAACGACATCTCTGACTTTCTCCTTACCAAGTCTACTTCTTGCCCTAGTTTTTGTCATGCACAGTGTAATACCATAAACTTTGAAAAACACCACCGAACCCATGCTAAAGGCCACTAGTGGTGCTGGAAGTGCTTCCAAGAAGCAGAAAAAAGTCCTGACAAGAAAAAGTTGAGTTACTTGATAAGTACCATAGATTGAGATCTGCCCCTGTGGCTGCCCACTATTTCAGGCAGATGATTCAGCTTGTAAACAGACAACACACACATATGGTATCAACAAATATAGCACAATACCATAAATTTATTTCCTCTTCCTTATTAACTTCTTAGTATTTTCTTTAGCTTTTTTTATCGTAAGAATTATATAATACATATACAAAGTACGCATTAATAGACTGCTGATGTTATCCATAAGACTTCCAGTAAACAGTAGGCTATGAGTTGGCAAGTTTTTAAGACGTCAGTTCTCTGTTGCTCAAGGATCAACAGCAGTTTAACTGCAGCCTTTTCAGCTTCTTCTACTTAGAAATATGCATTTAATCTTCCTCTGTCTTTTCATAGCGTGATAGTGCATTTCTTTATGGTGCTGAGTAATAGTCCATTGTCTGAATATACCCCAGTTTATTTAAGTCCTTTTAAACTCAGGGTTTCTTCAACTTGACTCAAAGCAAATTTTAATCTGGAATCATGACTGTTCACGTAAGTAGAAAGCATGTTTTCTCCTGAAGGAAAACAAACTACACACTTCTTATCTTCCCAGGCCTCCACTTCTTCATTCTCCTCCTTGTCTTCTCCTTCCTCCTCCTTTTCATTGCCTTAACCGCTTTCTCCTTCTCCTACTTCTTGTTGTAGAGTCTCATGGTCTGTCTTTCTTGCTAGACTTCAGATTTTTTGAGGGCAGGAGTTATGATGTACTCCTCTAGTGATACCATAGCCTGTTACAGTAGATCTGCATTAAACCTTCTCTGTACTGAAACACAGAAGCTTTTTCTTAGCTGACTATCAGTTTCCTAAATATGACAAGGATATTGCATTGATTTGTTAAGTATCCTCCAGAGACTTACAGGTATTTCTTTATGTTTATTTGTTTGTGCATTTGTGTGCTTGTGTTATATATAGCAACAATATGTAGCATTATTAGGAAAACTACCTGTACATTACTTCATGTAAGTATTACAAACACACTGTCAGATACATTATTATCATTTCCATCCTATTAATACTAATGACAAAACTGAGGCTCAGAAAGTTTAGGGAATTTGATTAATTTTAAAATCATTAAATACATTAAGTCATGAATTAAACCAAGGCAACTTGACTCTGAAGCCTGTGGTTAACTATTACACTATACAAATAAGTGCATGTCCTAGTTTTATCACAGAAAATTGCTGCTAAAAGAAATTTGTGAAGTCTAATGTTTCTCAAGATATGGCTGGAAAGGTCTTTCAACCCATATCTAATACAGAATAAGCTAATAAAATAAAAAGAAAACTATAATAAAAGTTTAAAATCTTCTCTAGGAAACTAATCCTTGCTCTTAATCATTCTCTGAAAAATAACTCAGTGGGTTAAACTCCATGCCAGACTCAGAAGAGAGAAGACTATTACTCACAAATGTCATTTTGTCATCTTCTTGCTTAGACACATGAAACTGCCTTGACGTTATGATTTACAATGGAGACAAGGAAAGATAACCACAAATCTTGCTTTGCCTAGTCATTTACTGGAGCCACAGTTATATTCTAGACTTTTGCTGGCTGGATGGGCTCAGTCAATGATTCAGCATCTAAAATCTGAATGATGGTAGACAATTGGCAAGATTGGTTAGCAGTTTCTGGTAATATGCTTTGGAAATTAACAAAAATAAGGGTCAAAGACAAGCAAAGAGGAAAAAAGCATTAAACACTTATGTATACACATACACACACACACAAAGTAGCCAAATTCCTGGTTTTGATAATAGGTGCCACGTTGTTGAGGATGCTTTACATCTGAAAATCTGGGTCAGTCGATATACACAAAGAAGAAGGGTGATGGCGATTTAGTGAATTAAACAAATAAAGAGAAGAACTAATGGAATTTCTGTCCCAAGAGCTCTCATAGGGGAGTATGCATCTTTCAAAAAGGTGTAGATCAGTGGTTCTCAACCTTCCTAATGCCACGACCCTTTAATACAGTTCCTGTGGGTTGCAACCCACAGGTTGAGAAGCACTGGTATAGATGGATTATGATGATCGTCTACACCAACGATCTTTCTCCTTTTTGTTTTTTACTTCCAAACTTCAAGATGGTACCTATGAAAGAACTTTACACTGGAATCTCAGCTGTATCATGCACTATGTCTGCAGCTTAAATAAATAATTCTCTAAGCTTGAAGCCTCTTGCAGGATTAAGTGGGATATATAGGAAATGTGTACAAAGCCCTTGGACAATGTTATTTCCCTTCTTGACCATTATAGGTAAAAACACTAAGACCTCTGTGGTGGGTGCCCTGTTAACACCTCTTCTCTACCATCTAAAATGGTTTCCTACCAGTCATAGGTTTAGTCTAAAGCCTGTCTGTAAAGGAGCATTGCTATGATGTTCTTATATTTCCCTATTCTCATGATGAAGACTACAGCCATATCTGATGCTAGAACTTTCCATTGCCTTCGCAAAAGATGGAGTTGCACTTCCCTGTCTACCCCAAGTCAAGCGAGGCCATGTGACTTGCTTTCACTAATGGCAGGTGAGGGAAGATGAGAGGTGCCACTTCCCGTCACATGGCCAGTGCACGGCTCCCTTCCCTTCATTTTGCTATTGCTGTAGCTCATGCCCTCATCTGACTCCAAGCTCGGGTCCCTACCTGCCCTGTCAGGACACTATTTAGGAGCACAGTTTACTCCAACTGTGGCAAAATTTCAGACAGAAAATGGCAAACATTTTTTTTTTAAAAAAGACCTACAAAAAGGTTAATATAATCCACACTGTCCCTCAACAGCAGAGCAATGAAACTATGAAGAAGAATCACCCTCTCTACACTTTTCTAAGGTGCCACATTGGGCAGCACAGAGCACAGTGAGCTCATGATGAGACAACACAAGAAAACAAATAACAGCAAAATCTGCAAAACGCCCATCTCTCTCCATGGGGAAATGAGCAGCAAATTTATGGAAAAGGAAGCCAGCTCGGGAGATATGACACCAGGCTGGAGGGCCTTCGTGATGGTACATAGTATCCCAGAAGGAGGAACGCACAGGTCATTGTGTCAGATTTAATATGTGCTGTGGAGAATGTGGAAGGAATACCAAAGCAGAAAAAAAAGATTATAGCTGAAAAGGTTAACAGATTGCAAATGAAGGAGTTTTTGTTCATGTTTTTAAGCTCTTTAGTGGAGCTTGGGTGAAAGTGAAATGTCATAGACAATAATATAAAAAAGCCAACAAAACATGCACATTCTGTACTGGCCGTCTGACCCAAGATGCAGATTACTCTCAAGGCTTGCCAATAGCTCGGTCTGCCACAATGACGGGGTAAATGGATTTTAGAGAGGAAAACAATCCAAACAGGATTGTTTGGGTCTTTCATAATGCAAGGTTGCGCTATTTTACTTATCTCATGAAGCTGTGCATGATCTGTTTACCTTCCTTACTTCTGTCACCTATGGCCACAAGTCTACTGAGGCTCTACAATCCAGACACCATAGTCCTATTCACCTCCTCAGATTCGCGTTTCTTATGTTAGAGTTGCACATGTGGTTTGCTCTACTGAGAACCTAAACCTTACCCATACCCCTTTAGATCAGCTCTTATCTGGACACATTTTGGTTTGTCGCAACTGGGAGAAAGTGCTATTGGTATTGAGAAGGTAAAGGTCAAGTATATCACTGAACATCATCCAATGCACAGCACAACTCCCCATTGTAGAGAATTACCCAGCCCCGAGTATCAATAGTGCCAGTGGTGGGAAACACTACTCTAGATAACTCTAAGTTATCAATATTTCACTGTTTCTGGGAAGCCTTCCTTGATCATGTGTTTAGATTAGGTAGTTTGAGTCACCTTCTAATTACAACTGCAATTAATTTTCTGTTTAGGCATTTATATAATTCAGTCAAAGGAACAACTGGACATTTAGAAAGAAGTTTATCTTACCATTAACTGAATAGGAAAATGATCAAATTCCAGAGGATACACTTTTCACCTGCAGTCTCCAAACCCTGGCAGTGGGCTGGTACTTAGTCGGTAGCCTATTAGGAACTGGGCTACCAAGCAGGAAGTGAGGATCAGGCAAGCCTGTGAAGCTTCATCTGTATTTACAGCTGTTCTCTGTAACTCCTATCACTGCCTGAGCTCTGCCTCGTGTCACATCAGTGGTGGCATTAGATTGTCATAGGAGCACGAACCCTGTTGTAAACTGAACATTGGAAGGATCTGGATGGTGCACTCCGTGTGAGAATCTAATGCCTAATGATCTGAGGTGGAGATGTAAAGTGTCTGAATCATCTGGAAAACATCTCCACCCCATCTGTGGAAAAACTATCTTCCATGAAACCAGTTCCAACTGGTAAAAAAGTGTAAAAAAGGTTAGAGACTGCTGCTTTTATCATTTCCCTTACTCCGTGTCCTGACAGTCTGGTTCCCCATACTACCTTCCTGTGCTCTTCCCTCTCAGAGTCCAGATTCATCCAGAACTCCACTTTCACTTACTCCCATTTCACTCTGAGGTTTCTTAAATCCAAGGCCCAACTTGACACTTCCAGTTCATTCCTGGACCTTACATTCCTCAGTGTATAGCACTGACATGGCCCCACAAAGTCTTTTGAAAATATTTTTGCTAATAATGATGGCCTGTCATAGACAATTTTGATGCAAGTTTATGCCCCAAACCCTTACTTCAACAGGTATGAAAATTTATAAAAAAGAAAGTTCACACAAATATTTCCCACTTGCCATAACTGTGGGAAAAATCCAGACAAAGGAAGTTATGGGGGAGGCAGAGTTCACAGACCTAGAAGTCAACATAGACCTTCAGACTTACACTCCCATGTTCTAAACGTCTTCTTCACTATTACCCAACTTCCTCCCCTCAGCCTAAATTACCTCTAGTACTGCCATATTGCCCTAGTCCATTGCAGTTCCTATGACAAAATACCACACACTGGAACTTTATTTCTCATATAGACTGGCAAGTCCAAGACCAGGGTGCTGGCTGAGTTATGACCCACGGTGAGGGACTTGCTTCTTGGTTCATAAGCAGCCGTCTTTTTAATGTGCCCTCATGTCTTGATTATCTTTATATGCCTAACATGTAGTTCTAACTCCTACCTTGAGCACAATAATCATGTTTCCAGAGGTTGAGGCAGGAGAATCCCTTGAGTCCAAGAGTTTGAGGTTGCTGTGAGCTATGACGGCACAGCACTCTAACGAGGGTGACCAAGTGACTCTGTCTCAAAAAAAAAAAAAATCATGTTTCCATTCTGAAAAGGTAAATATTGGAAAGACTTGCTCTTTTTGCATCAGAGAATAAGAATTTTATCCAAGTATATCACAGTGACACTCTGATACATTTTGATACATCCTTCAGTTGCAAATCTCCAAAACAAAGGTCGAAGTATAATATTAAAATATATTTTCTTCTTTGAACTGACATTTAGAAAACTAGAAAAACAATTGGCTAAGAAAGATATGGAAAAATATTAAACTCATGAGTAATCAAATAAATGCAATTTTAAAACAATTAAGTAGAATTTTTACTTTCTTAATAAAATGAGAATATCTAGTGTTGACAAGAATGGGGGCGCATAGCCATTCTCATCTGTATTCAGAGTGTAAATGGCTAAAAAGTCTTTGTAAAAGTCTTTTTAATTCAGCAATCAGTAGCAAGATACTTAACAATGAATATCAACAATTAAAATTGGTTTGGTGTGAATTTCAAAAATTAATTCAAGAAAATGACAACTCCTCTTTCTCTTTCCTTTCCACTCCCTATTCCCTTTCCTTTCCTACTCTTGCGTAACTAGGAGCCAAGAAGATGGCAGGACCTGGACATAGCAGGGCTGAGGGGACAAAGGGAAGAAACCTAATGAAGAAACAATCTTACTGGTAAACGTGGGGAATCAGGAAGTCAATCTAATTAGGCCAGCATCAGTCATGGTTTTAGGACAATTCAGTGTAATAAGCCCTTCAAACAGAAAGTCATCCAAAGAAATCATTGGAGATAGAGTTAATTAAATACATAATTAGAATCTGATTTCTTGTAAAGTCCTAGGGGGAGACTAAAAATAAAATTTTTTCATTTGTACTCTTTTGGTTGTTTGCTTTGCTTTGGGTAGTCTAATACTTAAAAAAAAAAAAAGCAACATAAAATAATTACTTTTAGCTGGACATGGTGGTACCCCTGTAATCTTAACTACTCAGAAAGCTAGGTGGGAGTTCAAGATTGCCTGGGCAACATAATGAGACCCTATTTCTAAAACAAAGAAACAAAAAAATACCAATTTTTTAACCCTTATCTTTTTAACATTTTAATAAAGTCCTGCAGACTTTCAGATTCTTTCCCAGGTTTTACACAGCTATTGCCAGCTATACTTCATCGCTGAAGTTCTTGATTTGATTAAACTGGGCAGGCATATATTGAACACCTACTGTGTACCAGTCGCTGTGCATAGGTAAGAAGCATGTAAAAATGAGTATGACAACATCACTGTCCTTACAAAGGGCTCATGGCCCAGCACCACGGGATGCCAGTGGTGACACTGAAATGGGAGATGTGTCAGAGTTGACTAAGTTACGAAGTACCACAAGGGCACAGGGGAGGGAGCAAGGTGGCATCGCCTGGAATGCCTGGCACACAAAATAAAAACAATGCCTGAGTTTAGCCTTGAAAGAGTAGCAGTTTACCAAGCAAAATGGAAAAAAGAAATGGAGTCCAGACTCAGATATCACAACACACAGAGACACCCAGAAAAAACCACAGAGAATTCTGAGACTAGCAAGAGGCTTCAAAAGTCTTATGTGGACAGGGCATGCAGGGATTGGTCAGGGTCATGGTAGGGTTGAGAGACTGGGATATAATTAGTGAATGCTATGCCTCCCTCTTGCATTAGAAAGGCCACAGGGGAGATGAAGAACATAGATGTGTCCAACAAAGATCACTCAGGCACCGACATGGAGGAAAAGATGGAGCAGAGAGACATAAGAGCAGTGGAATCATTCAAAGGTAAAAGAAGAAAGGGTAGGGCCTAAAAGGAGCCCAGCACAAATGTCTCAGTAGGAAGCCACTTCTGTAGAGAATCCTGGGGTCCCAACACTGTCCTAGGTGGTCAGGGCACCTGCGTGGATAGAGTCTTCTTTTCATGTCACACTTAATATACACAAATTTTTCTCCTCCCACCCCCAGGCAGATATGAAGAGTCATGGACAGAGCTGAAACAAGACTGTCTTGGATTCAGAAAAAAAAAACAGGATTCAAAAGATGTCACAAGACCAGGTTTGGAAAGCAGTGACTCCCTGCAAGTGACCTGATTAAAATTAAAATTGTAAACATTGTAGATGTTACCTTGCATCTTTATTTTTGTGGTAAGAATACTTAAATCTGTTTGGTTAGCATTTTTCAACAATACAATGCGTTGTTATTAACTATAGTTATCATGTTGTACAATAAATCTTTTGAACTTTTATCTTTTATCCAACTGAAATTTTGTGACTTTTGACCAACATCTCTCTAACCATCCCCCACCTGCACCATACCAGCCTCCTGTAATCACTGTTCTACTCTCAACTTCCATGAGTTCAACCTTTTTAGACTCCTCATGTATGTGACATCACATGGTATTTATCTTTCTGTGCTTATTTTCCTTAACATAATATCCTCTCAATTTTGTCACAGGCAACAGGATTTCTTTCTTGTTTACAGCTGAATAGAATTCCACTGTGTATATAAAGCACATTTATCCACTGATGGACACTTAGGTTGATTTCTGTATCTTAGTAATTATGAATAGTGCTACAATGAGCATGGGAGGGCTCATATCTCTTCACCATAAACATACTGATTTCATTTCTTTTGGGTATATATATAATTGCTGGATCATAAGATAGTTCTATTTTTAACTTTTTGAGGAATCCTATGGCTGTTTGTAAGTTAGTAGGTAGAAATTAAAAACTATATCTTAATTTCTGTTCCTAGAGAAATGTTTCTAGTAGGAAGACTGCCACGCACACATAGTCACTGAGGCATCAGCATTGGTCAATGGGGACTTGACACCAGCTTCTGTCCATACCAGCCATGGCATCTCTTACCCTAACTGTGTAAGTCTCCTCATCTATAATCCAGTGTTGCTCCTGAAGGCACAAATGTCATTTAAAGCCCTTAGTCTAATGTCTGGCATTTGGTGCACATACACACACATACACACAAATGGGTTGGCTGAATAGACCAACAAATATTATAGTTCTTAATACTCTATAAACTGACATTTACCTTTGTTAGTAACTCTGATACCCGTACTTGATCTTCTAATCGTAGATGCTTTAAATGGAATCAGGCAAAAATATTTATCTCCACTTCTGTAAATAAAGAGGCAAATTCAGAGGCTGAACAAAATAGCTTCTGAAGGTCGAATACAAAGTAAACCTGAGAATAGATTCTACACCTTCAGTCTAGATTTTAAGTGCTTTATAATGTATCACCCATTCATTGTTTCTTCTTTTCTTCCACAAAATATTTATTGAGTTTCTGTGATGAGTTAGTCCTTATGGCAAACATAGTACTCTAGGTCCTGAGAATGGAGGGGCTGAGTTTGAACCCACCACCTCCGATATGTGGGACCGGCACCCTACTCTTTGAGCCACAGGTGCTGCCACAACCTATCTCTTTTAGGAAGAGAAATGTGGCCTATTCGAGGCTGTCAGTGGGAATGAGTAGAGAGCCCAGCACAAAGTAAGTGTGCATTAAATGGCTAGCAAATGGAATCACTGATAGATAATTCTAATACTACCTATTTCATGACAACTGTCTCAAGAGTCATGAATGCTGAGCAGAAAAGGAGACCTCTGCTCTGTAGAACCAGAGGTGTGCAGTAATACATGGGCTTTGAAGTAAAAAAGACCAGTTTTAAATCCCAGCTCTGTGTGAATTTGGGCAGCACGCACTTCAGTGAACCTTATCTGGAATAAACTTCAGTGAACTTTGTGTAAAATAAACTTTATCTGAAGTTTATTTTGAACTTCAGTGCCTTAATCTGGCAAATGCAGCTTATAATACTTGCCTCGGGAACTTATTTAGAGGATTAAATTCGACGGCCAGTTGAAAGCACCTGGCTTAGGAAACTGGCACATCGGCGGGGCATAATCAGTAGTTGCAATTGTCACTTGTGCAAGTCTACAAGCTTCAGCATCGATCTGAGATTTACAAGTATGGTAGGTATGCAGCCAGGCCAGCACCCTGACCAGAATTAGGGCTGGAATATCCCACAAGTCCAGCCACACTCCGAACACAGGGTTTCTTCTCAGACTGAGCAAGACCGTTTGCTGGCCTTCCCTTCCGCACCAAACACTGGAGGTAGGAGCAAGTCCCGGGCTAGCAGAACCACTTCCTTTCTCTCTGAGGCTGAGTCATGGTCACTCACAACTTGTGCCTGCGTCATTAAAGTGCAGAGGTCTGCAGGCGCCACCAAAGTGAGCTCTGGCTTTTTATCCTCCTGGCTACAAAGGCCAGAATCGCACATAGACCAGGAATGTAAACATAGTCCACAAACGTCTATTTGCTTTCAAATTGGCCAAAGTTTCCTACCCCACACTCCCACCCTCCACCCAAACCTCAAAGGCTAGAAATGCCAAGGAGCCAAATCTTCAGCGGTTACTGATTTGAAGAGAAGCTTTGAGCTTGAAACCCAGGATTTTTAAAGATTATTTGTAACAACTTTAGTAAGAACTGGGATAAAAATTCATTTTCTGCATAATTCCATAAAAAGCATAAACATGTTAATATCTGAACCCAGAAATATAACTAAATATAAAATATGTAACTAAATATAAGACTAAAACCTAGAAATGCAATCAACAAATTGAAAGTAATAGTAACAATCAATAAAAGGAAAATGATTAGGTAAAACTGTAACACGTTCATATATTGGAATGTATAGAGTTCCTAAAAATGTTAGCATTAGGGCAGGAAAAAAAATATTAAAAAAATTAAAAAATTCTGCATATGGCATGATTCCAATTTTTAGACACTATATATGATATACTAAAAAGATTACTTCTACATGGGATTACAATGCTTATTTTTTTAGTTATAGTTTATATATATATTTATGCAAAAATGCTTAAAATGAATATTATTAAAAAACTTTTTAAAATGTATAAGTAATTTTCAATCACCATCCTCTTAAGAAGGAGATCTGAGACAGATAAATTCAATAAGAACCTATTTAATTAAGTACTTACATGATGAAGTTCTCATCGTGTCCACAGACACAAACTGCTTAAAGGCTGTCCCAAAGGTAGCAGTGTTGCCCTCCTTACCAAATTTCTGCACAACACTGTATGAAATTTAAAAGAAAAAAAATGTTAAATCCTGGATTTTAAATTTGTGAATTAGGAAAGTGAAGTGTTAATACTCACCATGCTGCTAAATGGTTACTAAACTTGACTTGTTATTATTATACTAATAATTATATACAATTATTATATTATTATTCCCTGTTTTTTAGATTTTTCATTTGGAAAATGAGGGAGAAATCATTCCTTTACCTGTTCACGTGTTCACATATTCAAGAAACATTTCTCAAGGGTCTACCATGGGTCAGGTACCATTATAGGCCCTGGGAGCCCAGCAGTGGACAAGGAGATACATCTTTGGTCTTCGGGGAATTTATACTCTGGGGGAAGATAAACCACAGACTATTAACCCAGTAACCAATAAATACGTAAAATAGTATCAGGTGTTAAGAAGATGAGGGTGCAAAAGCAGAAAGGGAGCAGCCTGCGAGGTGTGCAAGGAGGTGATTTGTAAGCAGATAACGACGAACAAGCCACCTGGTATCCAGACGGAGGGGGGGCCCAGGCAGAGGGACCAAAAGCCAGGAAGCGGGGGTTACTGAAGCAAGGCACGCCGGAAATTAAAATCAATCACTTTCCCACTGCCATCTAACCTAGTAAAGTCCACGGGAGAGCCTGTCAGCAAGCTCAAAATGCTCCCGGCGCACTTGAGATCTAAAGTCCAAGGCCTTCGCGCCGAGAGCACGTTGCAGGAACTTCATCAGCCCCACAGCCAAGCTTTGAAGGCCCGCTGTGCAACTATTAGCTGATCTCACTTGACAAACAGTGACGCAGTCCCCGGGCATGTTTGCGCCCACGCAGGTGATGATTTTCTCTCCACTGACTCCAGTCAAGGACTTTCCGCGTCCAGATTTCAGGCTCCAGGTGATGTTGAGCACAGAGGGTCAGGTGGGGAGCGACTGGGTCACGCGCAGGGCGGGTGGCAGGATTTGTGCCTGGCTCACATTTCAAAGGTCCACTTTCTCCACACGATTAGTTTGTGTGCTGCGGACAGAGTAGGATGATTCATCAATTTCCACCCCCCCACAAAAGGAAGCTATTGTTTAGATATTTTTAATATGTTTTGTTAACCCCTACAGAGGGAACTATAGCTCAGGAGGATAAACTGGGATGAAGTTAAGGACGAAAAAGAAGCAATTACTGTCATCCATAATTATAAACCTGATCATTTATGGCGCACTAATACTTGCATCTCCAAGCAGACGTTATTAATTAGTGAAATAACAAGGCAGTTGGTATTCATCCCAGCTCAGAAGAATTTAAACTACTTCAGCTGGGCAAACAGGGAACTCAGCTTTATTACTTTTTTTCCTGATAGATGGGGAAACTGAGGCATGGGACTTGAATAGGTCATGAAAAAAAGTAAAGTAAAAGAAGCTTATAGAAACAAACAACAAAACTTCGTAGAAATAAGACGGTCACCCAGAGTAAGAGTACACTGGGATAACTTGCAGAGATGGATATGAGATTATGTTAACCGCTCAGTATCACCGTCAGCTTTGTCATGTGATCTGGCCTCTCTGAGCCAGTTTCCCTTCCCATAAAATGGGGCTGTCAATCCCTGCCTGACACGCACAAGCATGCTGCAGAATACATGAGGAACCTATGTGCTTGGCAAGCAGACACTCTTTGTCATGGGAACCGAAGCTGCCTGGACCCCAGGGAAAGCACCCTTGCAGGAGGAGTCTGGGCATTAACCCAGAGTCTGTGGAGCTAGATGACCCTGAAAACTTTTACCAAAGGATGCTGGGACCACACAGCCATAAGGAAATCAAAATCACCTTAAACTGTACAAAGTCTAGTTGGGTTTTCAGTCTGAGGCATGAGAAAGAATCATAGCGGGTCCATTTTCCACACAAAAAAGATACAGCTAGAAGGCGGGGCAGCAAAGTGAGTGGTGCATCCAAGCAGCCAGTGACTTGGTTCTGGAATGAAGTGATTTGTGAAAGCATTTGTAGGTACACTTTGATAAAGTGCTAGCTAGCTCTGTGACCTGGAGAAGTGCTCATGGCAAAAATGTTCAGCTGTATACAATTAGAACTTGTGGCATACTACATGAACTTCTTCTGTAAAAAAATGACATTCACAAATATAAATAGCAAAGGTATCTCAGGAGTTTTTCCCCAGGAGAGTTTCTTTTTATTTTGTTTTTAAACAGAGGTCGACCAGTCTGAAGCAAAACAGAAAAGAATCATCGCACTATAACAGAAATCTGAGACAAACCTCATAAAAGCTCTTTGCTTTTCAAACTTAAAGAGACAGAAAATGGGAGAGGTTTAGCTGCTCCCACATTGAAAAGTGTATGGGGTGTCCAACCTTTTATTTTTTCTGCTGTGCATGGGAAAAAGAATTGTCTCAGACCACGCATTAAAAACACAAATACTGATGAAAACTGATAAGAAAAAAAAAGGTTCATGTATAATTTTCACAGTATCTAATGCCACAGATAAGCAAAACAGGCCTCAAATCTGGTCTGCCGCCTGTGGGCCTTAGCTTGGACACCTCTGGTAGACAGTGTTTCATCAGAATCCAGAGTAGGTCTTCCTTGCTAAGCACAATGTCATCTTACCCCACACAACATGGTTCACTGTAGATGTACCTTTCAGATTCTCAGGGAACCCCTCAAAGGGTAGGATGATTGTCATTTCTGAGTCTTAAGTCCAGGTTACACAAGATTCTCGTTCCAGAGAAAACAATGTGATTGAGCAACAGTAGCAGGGTGTTTGGAGTCAGGGATCTGGCTGTGATCTCAGGTAAATCACTGAACTTTGTTGAGCATCAGTTTCCCCATTGGTTAAATGCAGGTAACAGAGGCAACCTCACTAGTTTGTTTGGGCATCACATTTTAAAAGGCAATTATAGAAAAAAGACATTGATAAAGAATAAAACCAAAAAAAAGATCCTGTTCCTTCTCATTTTCTCTTTCTTCTTTTTCTCAATGCTGTTGTTATTCTTAACATCTTATCATCATTAGATGGCAAGAAAGTAGCCTCTCATTTCCCCTAGGTCTTCATCATGTATCTTCAGTGTGATTCTTTGAACAGGACTCTGGATGGATGAACACATCTCATCCTACATTGCCATCATCTCTTTAAGCAGCACCCATCTCTGAACAACCTGAATGCAGGAAGAAAGCAGGATGACAAGAGGCTCTCCATCTATTACTACTGATCAATTAGTAGAAATTATATAAAGATTCTATGCTTTCCCCATCTGCTGCTTGCCATGAACTCTACTATGCTATTCTATTGCCTTGAATTACTTGTGATAAGGAGGGAGTGTTTGTTAAATATTATCTAGCCAGTAATATCCTTATTTGTATAGGACACCTGTTATCCCCAGGTTTCACTTTACCCTATAAAATATCTTATTATCTAAAAGACACATCCCAGTGCCATCAGTGATGAAATCTCCCCCACATCCTTAGTTCCAAAAGAGGCCTCTTTGGTTGGTTGTCTCTGGCCGTTATTACCCCTTAGAACATATGTTGTCACCGGTCTAAATAACACTTTATTTATCTGTTGAGATCAAGGAGCCAATGAGGTCTGAAACATTGATCTGGGTATAGGAGCCCCCCAGGCTTTGACTGTGATTGGGGTAGTTACTATGATGATGATATTATTGATAACCTGCCACATGGCTTATAATTCCTATGGCATATAGTCCTAACCGAAATACTGGTTAGAATATGTTGGATATAGGTAACACAGGAACCAACTGGGAATTACATACATAAAAGGCAGTATTTGTATCACATGTAAAACACTTCCAGTGGTGTGATTCTTCCAGGAAGGGCTCTACACCTTGACCTTCCACCCTCTTCAGTCTCCCTGCTTTGCCTCAGATTTTTCTCTTAATAAACGTAGGTGGCTGTCGTATACAACTCCAGGCATCACATCCTCACATAATAAAGTGTAAAATTGGAAAGAGGAATGAATGTTCCTTTGTGAGTACTTAGTAGGAAGAACACAGACTTTGGACTTATTTGTTCATCAATTACTACTGCTAAATAAATCAAACACCAGCTAGGCTCTATCACATTACCTGGAGGGAGGTCGTAAGAATTTAATGAGGCCAAGTCTTAGGAGTAGTGCCTGATGTAGTAAGTGAGCTGTACATATATAAGTACAAATGCTCACTTTCTCTGGAATAAATGAATGTGCGAATGAATTCTCAAACTCATTTTTCCTATGGTATGTTACATTGTGTCTCTTCTCCTGGTTCTGTATACTGGCTGTTTTCCAGAATCTGCCACTTGGTGTATGGACTGACTGTGAGGCCCAGCCTCTTCTGCTCTGGTGTGGATCCTGCCAGCTTCCGGTTTTGCTCCTGTCTACCAGCCCTGAATTATGCTTCTCACTCAATGTTGACCCAATAAATATTTATCAAGTACCTACGAGTGTGCCTGGCACTGGGATGGGCCCTGTGGATGCAATGGTAAGCATCTGTTCTTCCGCATGTATATACACAGCCAGGTAAATGTAACCCTAGAAGAAAAAAAAAAAAAACAATAACAATTAAGTGTGAAAAGAGATAAGCTTGGGAAGTACAGGGTGCTGTGTAAGAAAGCGCTCAAAGCAAACAGTGTATCTACATGTACAGCACACTGTTCATCTCGTCCCATTTGCCCAAGATGGTCTCTCCTTCTCCTTCTGCCTGGTTAAATTCTACCCATCTTAGATGTTATTGGGCGTAGGAATAGAAAACAAAACAAAATAGAACTCAAAATGGCATAACTAGCATGAGACAGGTTTTTCTTTTTCTTTCTTTCTTTTTATTTTTTCGTTCATATGACTGAATAGTCCACAGATAACTGATTTTAGCAGAAGACTTTCATCTGGTGACTCAAGAAAGGTGAAAGAATGGCCTTCTCTCCGTTTCTCAGCTCTAATCACTCAGCTTCAACTCCGTTATTGGCGAGCTCCTTCCCTCCTGGCTGCAGGGCACACCTGCTTCCTGGTGCCTGGAGAGAAGGAAGAGAGTGCCCAGTAAAACTCTTCTCAGCCTTTGTTGAATTGGACCCTTTAAGTCCTGCAGTCAGTCTCTGGCTAGACAGAAGAATGTATGATGAGTGGTCAGTATTGAGCCACGTGCCTACCTCTAGACCAAGTGGTTCTCAACCTTCCTAATGACACAACGTATTTTCATTGTTAAAAAGGGTCGTGATCCCATAGGTTGAGAACCACTGTTCTAGACCCAGGGAAGAGCTCAAGTTTCCTAAAACGTCTTATTGTTGAGAGAGGAGTCAAGTGTAGACATTAAATGTACCTCTTCATATTTACAGTTGTGCAAATTCAAATCCAATCCAAACTCCTGCCAGCAGCAAAGGAAGGTCACTATTTTTCTACCTTCTCACCAACACATAATATATTTTTAAAACTTATTAACACTAAAAGATATGAAATGGAATTTTGCTGTTTATGGATTATTCTTGTCTCTTTCTTCATAGACTGATAGTATAATTTTCCTATTCTATAATTAGGCTAACAATTCACACATTAAGGCCTATGCATCCCATATATTGGAAAACAGAGTTTTCTGAATATGGAAGCAATGTGGCTCTAGTCTATGATCAATGTTCTGTCAGTCTCTGCTGGTATCCAGGCCTTACAAAGTATCTAAGACGAGCTGCCTGACTTGGGATGATGATAGCATGTCCTGGCTTATCTTTACACATTTATATAGTGGCAGCTGTCTAACACCCTCCTGCTAGTATGCTAGAATCCCAAGACAGTAACCTCCCACCCTCTGCTGGGGACAGTGTCACCCCTATGTAATTTGCCATGTGACTGGCACATAATCACAATATCTTCTTGTCTAATATTGGAGGAAACAGAGCAATGAGCGTTAGCAGGTCTCAGGCTAACTGATAACATCAGTTATCTGTGGACTATTTTCAGGCGAGAAAACTAAAGTCGAGGAGTAAAACAGGTTAATACCTTATTAAGACCAAAGACTTGGAGGAGGCAGCTTTTCTGAGGAGATCTAAAAACCCACTTCCCATTGCTCATGCAGGGTGCTTAGGTTGCAATCTAGGTGTTACCTGCTCATCAAATGTTTCCACACTGTGGGCCTCACCCAGGTTAAATGCTTCATCTGTGCTTTAAAGTTGTCTCTTCTTAAAAGAGAGGGGAAAATCAGGGTAGTGTCTCACAAAGTAAGTCTTGTTTGGAAACGGAAATGAGGCTAGGTGACCAGGGGGCGGGGGGAGTCAGGGCACAGAACAGGCCTGTGACTTTCTCCTTTTGGTTTCTCCCACAGTGACCTGGCAGCCACTCCATGTAAGCTCTATCTCAAGGCATGAGAAGGCTGGGTGTGGTGGCTCATGCCTGTAATCCTAGGACTCAGGGAGGCTGGGGTGGGTGGATTGTTTGAGTTCAGTAGTTCAAAAAAGCCTGAGCAAAGGGAGACTTGTCTCTATTAAAAAGAGAAAAATCAGCCAGGGGGTGTGGTGGGTGCCTGTAGTTCTAGCTACTTGGGAGGCTGAGGCAGGAGGATTGCTTGAGCCTAGGAGTTTGTGGTTGCTGTGAGCTATGATAACATTGCACTATAGCCAGGGGCAATAGAGTGAGACTTCCCTCAAAAAGTAAATAAATAAATAAAGTAAAGGCATGAGAAATGGCTGGGAAGAAGACAATGGAAGCAGTGACATGTAGCCTTGACAATGGATTGGAAGGAGACGCTGCAAGTGTCCTTTAATAACTATAAAGTGCTGGAGTGGAAACAGACTTTTTTTGTGATATTCTAAAAACACAAAATTTTTGCCATCAATTATTTAGCAATCGTTTATTGAATGCTTTCTCTGAATGAGGTTCTGTGCCAGCAATGGAAATGCTAGTGGAAATTTAATACAAGGGCATATTATATGACCAGTGTGCAAAGTGCCTTATTTTTATTACGATACTTAATTTTCACAATATTGCAAGGACAGTACTATCTCATATCTTTCAGAAGTATATTATTTTGCTTCCCAGTGGCTGAAAAGCCAGGAAAAGATGAATTTTGCTCAGTGTGGAAAGCGCTATGATTTAATTGGAGACAACTGGGCTTTGCAGCTAGCTAAACCTAGGTTTATTTCCCTGTTCTGTCTATTAGTTCTATTTCTCTGACTAACTTAATCCAATTCTTCTAGGCTTAATTTGTTGGCACATAAAATAAGAGTAATAATAACCACATTGTAGGATACTCGAAGGAATAAAATGAGATATATTTACAGAAGCGTACTAGACGTTAACGTTGGTTGAGCACTTCCTGTGTGCCAGGCATGCACTAAACACTTCATAAACATCTTATTTAATCCTTGCACTTCTAAAAGTACAAAGAATTTCAATATCTCTTAAAGAAACTAAGGTTCATAAGAATTCATTTCTGCCCACAGCTATACAACTAATAAATGCCACCACTGGTATCCAAAGCCCATCTGCTTACTCTGCTGTCCTTTGTACTGTCCTTCAAAGGACTGAGAAAGCCTGAAAATTAGTGGAAATAGTCATCATTTCTTGAGGTTTTGTACAAGTGGTTTTTTCACTGTAAAAGCTTTAGATGACGTGGTTTCTAATGTCCCTTTCAACTCTACATCTAATTTCTCCAGAACAGATGTCTGAACCTAGGTTAGAACTAACTATGTGTTGAGAAAATTTGCTGTGACAAATGCAATAAGCCACAGTTTGCTGCACAGACTAGGAGGGACACCGACTCGTGCTAAGTCTTAATAAAGAGGATCCCTTGGTCCAGTCTCCAGCCTTGTTTCTTAGACATTTTTCTGTGGATTTGTTCGAATCATCTTCCCATTTCCCTTCCTGACCCACCACTAATCTCTGGTCACACAGGTAAGCACAGCTTCCCGGAAACCTCCACCTCGCTCGACACTTACATTGTTCTCAGCCTCTCCCAAAACCCTTTTCCTGAGGCACTTGGTGTCACTAACTGACCACTGTGGTTTTTAATCCATCCAGGCATCTCACACACCATTCACCTCTATGCCTACGTCATGAGGGCTGGAAGGACTGATAATCAATAATACGGAGTTCTCCCACCCCGGAAACCTAGCACCACTCAAGTGGTATGTCCCAGGAACAACTGCTCACCACAGAATAACCTCGTCAATAGCTACAGCCTTCCCTAATTGTGTGTGCGCCTAAAAGCCAGGCTAGTATTGCAGGTGCCCCACCTGATTTTTCAGTCAGATTTTATTAGGATTCAAGAGAAACAAAGTTCTCCTGAACAGAGGGAACATTTGTTAAGATCTGGAAGGGACACTGGAAATGCTTTGTCCAATCTTTTCACTTTGCAGTGATGGAAATGGAGGGTCAGAGAAAGAGGAACAGACATGTCTAAGTGAACCAGCTTGATGAAAGTATTTCAAAATGTATATGAAAACACTACACTGTACCCATGTTTGCATTCATGTATATAGCCATCATTTAATAATAAAAAAAAAAGAGTGCCACCTTAATTTTCTGCTTGTTTTGGTTGCTTTTTTTCTCTTCACTACACATTCATGACACACACACACACATTCACACGTACACGCTAGCTGAAATGATACCATCTAAACATTACTTTGGGTAAAAAAACCTCAGGTATTAAAAATGTGATTATTTCACATTGTGTCAAACTGTGCATCAGAAACTTTTTTTTAAAAATTAGGTAGACTTTCTTATGAGACTACAGCACAGTAGAAAGAAAGGAGCATTTCAAGTCTACCTGACTTTGGGTGGAACTGACAGTTTCCTACCCATTCACTATGTGACCTTGGGTGACTTATTTAATATTTTGGGTCTCACTTTCCTCTTCTGCAGAGGAAATACAATTCATTTCTTCCTCAGAGGACTGCCAAGAGGATTAGACAAGGCTTTGCAGGTGAAAATGTCTCTCCTCCAGCTGGCACATGACAGGCTAGTCAATAAACACGCGTGGCTTTTTCCCTGAACAGGGTGAGGTTCAGGACTCTGAAGAAATGGGGTTTTGGTAAGTGCTGCGGTGAGGTGAACTGAAGTAAACAGGCAAGAGACCAACGAGCCCTCAACAACAGACCCATATTTGGGCTAACCACACCCAATTCACAGCGGCATACAAGTAAGACACACAAAAGGAATAAAAACATAACTTGTTGACCTACAGGTAATGGAGAAAGTTCTAGAAATCCAAAGTTGCAGGCTCTCCAGGCTTCAGAAGATGGAAAGCTGACCTGTGGGGCGGTGGACACATCCTGACACACCTGCCTGACCCCTATAGCCCTGCAGCCCTGGCTCCTGAAGATATGGAAACCACAGAGCCCCTTCCTGAGGCTGAAGGCAAAGCAGGACCCCTGTTTTTTCTTGAGGAACCTGGGAATCTGAGCCACTGTCCCAGGAGAGGTCACTAGTAGCCTTACCCAGAGTGTTCTGAGTTGGGATGAGCCATGGTATTGAGTTCCAGTAAAACCCACAGAATGTTCTGAACTTGTGACTAAGTCTGAGCTAAATAAACAACCCCCAACATTCACTTCAAGAAGGATGGCCCTGTGTGGTGTGGCCTAGTAATCTCTTTTCTCAAAAAAAAAAAAAAAAAAAGATAGAATCAAGGTTCTACTTAGCAATTTTCCACATTCCTTTAACAATGGCAGGCCCAGCCCCTAGTTCATGCCTATCATTGTGGCAGGAGCTCTGACTAATGGGAATGCTATTAGCTGTGCTCTCTGAGGCCGAGGGGCTCCTCAGGACAACCACTGGGGCAGGAGTAGAGCTAAGCAGACAGTATGCTTCTCCCTCTAGTTGAACAGCTTCCCTTTTATTGATTTTATTTTATTAGTTTTCCTCATGTTTTATTAAAAAATAAAAATGATAAAGGGTCTTGCTTTTTTGCAAGTCTAGAAAGAATCCATAACAATGACATTAAGTTAAAGGAAGGATAGACATATCATTTAATGCCAAAGGGAAAAAAGTAGTTGATATTTATAATGTTCCAGGCAGTTTTCAATTAATCCTCACACAGTCCTAGAAGTGCATACTATTACTAGCCACATTTTAGAGAAAAGGGAACTGCAAAGTATTTGAATAAATTTGCTCAAATCAGGTAGCCTTTATGTGGTTCAGGGGATGTTTAAGCCCAGGAATGTGTGCTGTTATCTGCCACACTACGCTGATTCCTCTCCCAGGTCTCGCTTTGTGTTTGAATTATCAAGCCCAACCACTGAGACTTTGCCCCCTTTGGTATATCTATCCTTGGGCTTTGTTGTATTCAATCTCTGTGCAAGTATTTCCCCATCAGAAGGCTGAGCTTCCCTGGCTACCCCACCCAAAACAGCTCCTCCTCTGGTCTGTCTGGTCTCCTTGACTCTGCTTCATTTCCCACCTTAGAACTGATCCAACCCTGATAATTATCAGATAGGCATTTGTTTATGGTCTTTGGACTGTGGACCCCCGACATGGCAGTCTCCTTGAGCTCAAGGGTTTCCTAAGCTCTCAGGTCATAGTCCATCTGTGACAGCTGGGTGAAAACAGCAAGACCCTGCGGAAATAAGTATGTAAGAGTGGGGAAGAGTTGAAGAGGGAGGCAAAAGATCTGGATTGAGAAAAACAACATGGTAGAGGGTGATGATCCTAGAATGTGGAGTCAAGACAGCCTAAATTACAATCACTTGTGACAGTGAGCAAGTTTTGGTTTCCTCATTTGTAAGAGGGACAATTACCCCAGACTCACAGTGTTATTGTGAAGATTAAATAAGATAGTATGCATGAATCAATGGTTCTTTGCTATTTACAAAATTCTTTTTTTTTTTAAGAGCTAGTCCTGGAAACCCAGCTAAGGACTCACTCAATATACATATATATGGTGCTAGAATGCCAGTCACAGCTAATAATTACAAGCCCTGTTATATTATGAGAAAGGCATATAAAATAGAACAAAGACACTGGTAACTTGATCCAGTTCTGCCACATGGCTAGTTGGGTGCCTTGGACAAGTTGCCTCCCCCACTGAGTCCTCCTGAGTAAAAGACGGAGGTTTGGCAAGTTGCCTTTCATCTCTGAGATCTACAAAATTGAGAACAACCTCCCATAGTTGATCTGATTTCCTTTGGATTTCCAGTAGCAAAGTATTTCACCCTGATTGTTGTCAGGAAGCTGAAATGATCTATTATGTATTTTATTGGCTTCTTAGGTTCCTCTCAAAATAAAAATTCTTAGTTCCACTCATATTAGAAAATAACGGTTAGTGGCTTGGCCAAAGGATATTCATAGTTACAATGGACAATTAATTCACCCTCTTATCTAGGTCTCTGAGGGTCGTTCTGGATTGGTGAACCTCTTGACTGACTGGGTTGAAGGAATTCCATCACTCCTTGTACTTGCCCTCAATGAATGGGAAAGAAATGAGATGTACTGAAGTTGTTTTGAAGACTTCTGTTCCAAGTCCACCTTGCAGAGTTCAGTGGTTTTGTTCTTGTTCCAAAGGAAGGGTCATTGTTTCTTTTGACAGGCTGATTTGTTGGAAGAGGCTGCTGCCAAGGATTTTGCTGCCTTAGAAAGTCCTATTGGTGACCTGATGTGAAAGGTCTGTGTTACTAGCCATCATTTCAAACCAATATTTTACCTTTGTCTTATATTCAGAAACCTATATAGCCATCATGACTTCTAAGAATTCGACAGAGTAATCATAGTTTTGTGAATTAAGTGTCCTATGGGCAGTAAACTAGTGAATACATCTCATTCATAAAAGATGGATTATTGTAAAACTCATTATAATCCTCACCTTTCATTTGACATACAAATAAGTGTATAATCTATAGCACTTTTGGATTTTCAAAACATTTTCACATGTATTATTTGATCGTCATAAATGCTGCATGGAACTGATATTAAAACCACACTTTTTATAAGAAGAAGCTAAATCTCAGAATGCCTTTAAGACTTGACTACGCACAGTCAAGTGGATTTTCTGACTTAAATCTTTGGAAAAGAACCAAAGGAGAAGTCCCTGTGTAGAGAAAAACAAGAAAGAGTGTTGGTTGCAGCATCCACCCAACTTTCCCACTCCCAAGGGCAATATGGAAAATGAAATCCCCAGGAAAGGAGACATAACCAAAGTAACAGTAAGCCACTTACAGAAGTAGCAGGGAACACGATCTGAGTTGCTTGCAAACCCTGTTGAAATGGGGAGGAGTTAAGAAAAGGGAAGGAGAGGCTGGGAAGACACTTGCTCAGGAGTCAGACCCGGGTACAGACGTGCAGCTGAGCCACCTGAGAGCTGGGCGACTTCACGGAGACTATTTTCCTCTGTGTGCCTCAGTTTACTCAGGGATAAGTAAGAACATCTCCCTCACACACTCCCTGTGAGAACCAGATATAGTAATGCAGGAAAAATGTTGGCCAAGTCCCTGGAACAAAACGGTTAGCTGTGTTGACATGTGATCATGAACAAAACACTTCACCACACTGGGTTTCAATCATTCATATTTAAAAATAATGCAGTTGAACTAGATGAATTCTAAAGTTGTTTTCTGCAAGCTTTACCTGTGACTTATGACTGTAATTCATGGAATAGCAGGAGATAGGCCTGCGATGGGCTTACAGAGTGACATGTCACTGATGCATGTCAAGGTGGGTAGCAGGACCTTAAAGTGAACCGAAAGTGGCTATAGATATCACATCTCTTTGATAATATGGATAATAGTAATAAAATCTATCATTTATTGAGCACCTGCTAAAATGCACATTATCACATTAATTTCTTGTGAAAACCTATAAAGCAGGAAAATTAGCTCATTTTATATAGGTAGAGAAATTAAAACTTAAATGGGTCTATTCAAAGCCATCCGGATCACCAATGATAGATCAAGCCTTGTTCTGTCTGACTCTGCCTGTCATGCCCTCTGCGGTAACATTAAATTTGCCATTTACTCACTGGCTGACCTTTGTTTTTTCCTTATTCCATGTTGACTTCTCCTTCTGTGTTCATTTTTTTACCTAATAACAATATGATGTATATTTTTTAAATGTACCCTCTGCTGCATTGTGTGCTACTGAAAGCGTGTGATCTATTATTATCTACTTAAATCTATGTCTTTATGGCATAATTCAGCATTTTAATATTCACTTTGAAAAGTGTTTTGAGTCACTTCCCTGCAAAGGTGCTGTATTAAATTACATTCATTATTCTTGCTAAATGTAGACAAGTCATGGTTCAGGTGCACTAGAAAGTAACTCCCATTATCCTCAGCACATTCCATCACATTCGTTATTCTGTGTGACATTTATCAACACAGCATTTAGACATTTTAAAGAAAGGAAAAAAATCACTTTACATTCCAAAGCCTTTAAGTAACACTAAGCCAAATTCTGCAGGTGAAAAAGTCACTTCCTTGCTACAAGTTCCACACATTGCCTTAATTCTTTTGGAGCATAATAAGAGCATGTAAAAGTACATGCTACAGATCCGGGTGTGCGAACTGTTAAACCTGTCTGCTGAGATTTATGTTGCATCATGCTTATACCCCATGCTCATGTTATTCATAACGCTAAATGGCTCCTTGTGTACCAAGGGCACAGATGCTATGTTGACATTCTCCTAGGTCCCCTTTGCCACCGCCACATGTTATTTTTACATTCCTGTGCAAAAACCTCTCTGTCTTCTACAGTACATACTGTCTTTCAACAGCCCTGACTGGCTGGTATTCAGCAGCCTCGCTTCCATTATTTATGGAGAAATCGCAGACTTACTGTGTACGCCTTCTTTAACCACTGTGGGTGCTGAGGGGAGAGTCAGCAGTGTGTTAGGCTGTGGTCCCCAGCCCTGAGGATTCAGGTGCAAGTGACTTATCGAGGCAGGGTTCCCGGGAGAACCTGGCAAAGGAATGGGAGAAGCAGGGTGAGGAAGATCACAGAGGAAATCCTCTGGAGGGCGGTGGCGTCTTCACAGAGCAGCGTACCTCTGGAGGGTAGGTTGCCCTGGAGGCCAGAGCTGGAGGTCCCCACCCTGGCACCCGTCAGGCATCAACTGGGCTACAGGGTGTGAGAAATGGGATTATAAGCTCCCAGGCACTGTCTGTGAATGAGAGAAAAGCCACCCCAGTCATCTGAGAGCTATTTTTCATAAAGACAATGCAGAAAACGCAATGGCGTCGAATGGCGTCGGGAGGGTCTCATGGAAAGAACAGAAGTCGTCCCAGGTGAGGCGGGTGCGGTACCGACAGTGGCCACCAGAGGCAGCCGTGGGTGAGCCCGCAAAACCATAACGTCCAAATTCCTAGATGGTAGTTTTTTGGGTCAGTTCACTAGGGCTGTCATAACAAACCACCACAACTTGTGGCTTAGACAACAAAAATGCATTGTCTCACAGTTCTGTATCATAAATTCGAAATCAAAATCTGTCAAAAGGACTGAGTTCTTTGGAGGGCTGTGATGAGAGAATCTGATCCTCTTTCCTTGGTTTTCCAGTGGCCATCTTGCCACCTCTCCCTGTGTCTCTTCACATCATCTTCCTTTATGCCTGGGGGCCTTTGTGCTCCAAGTTCTCCTTTTATTAGGAAGCCAATCATACTGGATGAGGGGCCTCCATGACTGCAGTATAAATTCAGACTAACTCATTATATTTCCAATGACCCTATTTCCAAAAGTGTCACTTCCTGAGCTACTAAGAATTAGGGCATCAACGTATAAATCTTGAAGGACATCGTTCAACCTACAACAATATTGTTCCATTTTGAAAATTTTTTAAACTGTAATTCAGTACCCCACCTTCATGCCCACATTCAACACTTTACCTCCTGGAGCTGCTCTCTGGAATCTTTAACTCTTTGATTTTTATTTCTATAATAACTGTTGTCTATGGGGGTATGAGAAAATGCTTTGTGATTTGTAAATATTTAACTTGTAATTTGTAAACCTTTAACTCTTTGATTTTTATTTCTATAATAACTGGTTTTTGTCTATGAGGGTATGGGAAAATACTTTGTGATTTGTAAACTCCTTTATGAGTTTCAAGTGCTGTTTATTAACATTCATTTACGAACTGTATGTGCAGCTCCTCTCTTGTATTTAGCACATACAAGAGCTTAGCAGATCCTGGTGCCTCTGATTTGGAAAAGCTCCATAAGTGAAACATGCATGAAAGGAGGGAGAGACTAATTGGATCCATCGTAGTGATTGAAATTCAAAAGGATGGAATTTGGGTTAGGGAACCACAGAGGAAAGAAATCAATGTGAAACCCAACCCAAGGATAATGGCAAGGACTGGGAAGATCATTGGATATTCTATCACGGGTAGAAAAATCTTGGTACATATTTTTTTTCTGTATCAAATACTGTCATGTGTCACTAAACTATGGGAATAAGTTCTAAGAAATGTGCCTTTAGGCAATTTAGTCTATGTAAACGTCATCCAGTGTTTTTGCACAAACCTAGATGGGGCAGCCTACTACGCACCTAGAACGTAGTCCATTTCTCCTAAGCTACAGACCTGTACAGCATGTAGCCAAACAGAGTACTGTAGGCAATTTAACATAATGGTGAGTATTTGTGTATCTAAACATATGTAGGCATAGAAAAATTACAATAAAAATATGGAATAAAAGATAAATATAGTACACCTACGTAGGCTGTTTACCAGGAATCAAGCCTGCCGTACTGGATGTTTCTCTAAGTGAGTCAACGAGTGAGTGGTGAAGGTAGGACATTACCATGCACAGTTACAGACTTTGTAAACACGGTACACTTAGATTACACTAAATTTATTTTTTTAAAAAATAGCTTACTGTACCTTTTTACTTTAGAAACTCTTAATTTTTTAAAACATTTTGACTCCTTTGTGATAACAGCATAAAATGGAACACATTGTTCACTACACACAGTTTTTTTCTTTGTATACTTGATCTATATGACATTTTCTATTTTTAATTTTTTTCTAGATTTTTTTTAACCTTTTTCGTTTAAAATTGAGATACAAACACACACATGAGCCAAGGCCTACACAGCCAGGGTTAGGATCATCGATACCACTGTTTTCCACCTCCACTTCTTATCACACTGGAGGGTCTTCAGGGCAGTAACACAGACACATGGGGCTGTCATCCTTTAGGATAATACTGTCTTCTGGAATACCTTCTGGAGGACCTCCCTGAAGCTATTTTACAGTTAACTTTTTTTAATAAATAGGAGTTCTCTCTAAAATGATAATAGTATAGCATAGGAAATACATAAACTAGTAACATAGTCATTTATGCATATTACCAAGTATTATGTGCTGTACATAATGACATGGGCTATACTTTTATGGGACTGGTGGTGCCGTAGGCTTGCTCACACCAGGATCACTACCAACGTGTGAATAATGTGTTGTACATGATGTTACAATGGCTGTGATGTCACTAGCCGATAGAAACTTTTTGGCTTCACTATAATCTATGACACCACCAGCATATACGTGTATGAGGTCAGTTGTTGACGAGAATGTCATTATATGGTGTGTGACTATACAAAATGCATCCATACAGCACACAGTTTTTTTTGTTTGTTTGTTTTGTTGTTGTTGTTTTGAGACAGAGTTTCACTAGGTCACCCTTGATAGAGTGCTGTCGGGTCACAGCTCACAGCAACCTCAAACTCTTAGGCTCAAGTGATCCTCTTGCCTCAGCCTCCCAAGTAGCTGGGACTATAGGCTCCCTCCACAATGCCTGGCTATTTTTTAGAGACGGGGGTCTCACTCTGGCTCAGGCTGATCTTGAACCTGTGAGCTATGGCAATACACCTGCCTCAGCCTCCCAAGTGCTGGGATTATAGGCATGAACCATGCACTTGGCCTACAACACATGGCTTTATTTCTATGCTACTACTACTGGGTCCTTACTAATTACCCTCCCCCATTGATGAACTTTGCAGCAAACCCCCTTCCTGATCTTGCCCCTGGCTACTCTCCCAACTTTGTGTTTTTCCATTTTTCCCTCACAGGCTTGCTCATGGTTTGCCAAACCACTCAGAGCTGGGATCCTTACCCTCGTTTCTTACTTTGCACTTGCTCTCTTCTCTTCCTGCAAAATCCTCTCCTAGTTCGTCCCTGACAAGTGACCACAATGGTGCTGAAAAAGTGAGACCTGCTTAGACTCCCTGCAGGAGACCCTGCCTCACCTGCCTCTGTGGGATCTGTGCACTTTGTAAACCCTCTATCACAATTCTTCTCATGGTGGGTAGAATTCTTTCCTTCTTCTCCATTAAATCAGAAAGCACCTGAAGACAGTACTGTGTTAGATTTACCTTCATATCCTTAGTTTTTACCGCAATGTCTCGGCTTTGAATGGATTCAAGAGATGTTTTTAAATGAATAAATGGAAGCAAAGACAGACTAAATCAGATGTTGGTTAATGGATACATAGAAAGCACATTCGCAGTGTTCTCTGGTCATCACTGGACACCCACGGGCATTTCCATCGTGTGTTCAGACTTCTCAGAGAAGAAACTCCCAGTATGAGAAAGACTGGTTGTTAGAAAGATAATCTTCTTACCACCTAATGAGCATCTTCTCACATGGCTGAGGCTGCCAAAGTTCCACAGTTATCCTGTAAACTAGCTACTTTTTCTACCCAATTAGAATATTTCTGTTAAAATTATAATAGAAATATATTGACTCACTTCCAATTTTACATTTTTTCAGAAAGACTTGAATGTTAATGTCTAGATATCTATAATCAAGGAAGCAGAGTGTAGCAAAAAACATTAATTTAATTTTGAATCTGTGAATTCAACTCTGAGCAATGCTAATCAATAGCTTTTTGACCTTGGGCAAGTTACCGAAAATCTCAGTTTCCTCATCTGTGCATCAGGGTTAATAATAACTGACATTATAACACTTCTTTTAGTAATGATTAAAAACTATGCAGCCCACAGTGCAGGACCAAGCTTTATTTTCCAACAAAGACTGTTATGGACATATGGGGAACATTCCCCTTATGCAAATCTTTTGCATACATTTTGAGATATTAGCATTCTAGAGGCTGAACTCTAACTACCACTGTAGCACCTCCCATTGTTGAGGCAGCCAAAAAGGCTCACATTGCAATAGGCCCCATCATAATAATGGATAAAACTTGGTAAGTGTCCTATACAGGTGCACATGTATTCTAAGAAATTTATTTGACTCATTTCATTTAATCTTTGTTAAAATTTTATTATGCACTGGAAGATTAAACAAATTGCTGGGTTGTATTAACTGGAAAGTCAGGGAGCCCGGTTTGTGGACTTGTGAGTTGGGCATCTGAGCCGTCCTAACGAGACGCATTAGTAGGTACTCAATAAACCTTATTTTCCTTTCTTCCTCTCATATGGTTTTATTTCCAGTGTCTTTGGCTAAAGGTGTAAATTTTTCCCCAAAACAACTCTCCGGAGATGCCAGATCTGCAGCCCTCACTGGCCTCAGATTATAGATACCTTTTTCTGTATCTAGCAGTGACAGATATCTCAGGGCCAAATTGGTCTTGCTCTAAGATGGTGTATTCTGCCACGGGTTTTCAGTGGGGATAGATGTGGAAAATGGTACCCCACACATTCTTCCTCCCACTTAATTCTCCTCCCTTTCCTTTTCTTCAAGGTCTTCCTCTTCTTTGGAGAAAACCTTAGTTAATTTTTGTTACTATTGCTTAGTTGATTTTTGTTAATGCTGCATTTGTCTGGGTAAGTTTTCAAAATAAAGCCAGAGTCATAAATACTTATAAATAAAATCACGAATCTCAAGTTTATCAGCTCACCAGCCTACCAGACATAATGCAGAAATACCCCAGGATCTTTGCCACCTTCCACCTTCACAGAATGGGTGCTCTGATAGTGTTCAAGGTGGTGGGGGTGAGTGTGGGCAGTCCCCCCTGGGCAAGGTGCTGGGGAAGATCCTCACACTTAGGGAAAAGAGGCCTTCCTATGCCATCCTTCACCTCATAAATTCAGGTTTCTACCTATAACAAGGAAGCATCAAAATGAATGATTCTCAAGCTCTTCTACTTTAAAATCATGGTAAATTCCAAAAGGGAGCCCCAAAGTCAGTAAAGATGCTGCAAAGAGAAAACCTAAAAGGAGTGCTGGAAATAAAAAATGCATAAAGTACAAGTGAGCTCCATCAAGGTAGCCCACTGGGAGCCCCTGCCTGTGTCCAGCAGGTCCTGAGATGGGGATTACAAAGGTGAGTGGCTCAATACAGGCTTCTACGAGCTAGAGACAATATAGACTTCATTATTCATTTAAATGAGTAGGGAGAAGGTTATAGGTTGTTTTTGCTGCTGTTGTTGTTTGTTTGCCTGTTTACCTAGATCCCAGAAGGCTTAGCCTGAGAACAACATAGTGTTACAATCACTGAGGGGCTGGTGTGAGAATTTAGGTGCCTGAGCAGTGCCCTCAACACTTCACAGACTCCACTGCAGCACTGCGTCTGATATGACGGCACCTTATGGGGGGATCCTCATGTGGTCTTGGTGGTCTCCCAGAGCAGGTCCACACCCCAGTAGTCTGCCTTTCAATGTCATGTCCTGGGATCACTGTTTGCCATCTTCCAGCAGTAAGTGGAGATGATATTATCTAATTCTCAGAGCATGGTATTACATAAGGCAATAGATGTATTGACATTATATACATGTATGTACATCATGTACATTTATATATTATATATACAAAATATAAATAAACATATAAAGAACATTGCATATAATATAATTTACATTTATATACTACTGCTTAAAAGACTCTCAGAAATCATCTCATCTAAACTTCTGAGAATTCAGGTACAGTAACTCAGGTCCAGAGATACAGTCATTTGACCATGTCATATTTATTGAAGGATTATTCAAATGAAGTCAAATTTCTACAAGTTTTAGCCTCAGGTTGAAATCAAACCATGGGCCAGCTATGTGTCACCTTCTATGCTAGTTTCTTTTTACAGTTGAAGGATAAAGATTTTAATCTCCTTTTGAAACACTAGGAAACAGAGTCTTAGAGTCATCCCTGGCCTGTCTTCTCAAGGTCACATACATAAGAAAATGATACCAACAGAGCAGATCACTGTACCTTTTCGATTATACCATTTGCACACAAATGACCAATTATTTATAAGTTTGATTGATTGATTTCCAGAACAGACACATTCTCAATTAAAAAAAAAAACTGATTGTTTTCATCTGTGTAGATGGGGTTTTTAAAAGTCTTCAAGGAGGATAGCCTCTGGCTTGCCCTAGGGGTCTTCAAACTTTTTAAACAGGGAGCCAGTTCACTGTCCCTCAGACCATTGGAGGGCTGGACTGCGGGCCCCAGAATGACAGGCAGGGAGGGCAAAAATACCGGCGGGCTGGATAAATGTCCTAGGCGGGCTGCATGTGGACTGCGGGCAGTAGTTTGAGGACACCTGCCCTAGATACACATTTCTGCTAATTGTACTTATAGTAGTTTCAGTACCATAGAAACCAAATTGTATCCCTGTGGCATTAAAACATATAAAATCAGGGGGGAAAGGTGTTTTCTTTATTTGCTTAGCTTGCACAGAGATGTCTTTGTTCTAGATAAGCTCCTTGGAAACCTAAACGGCCATTATGATTGAGTTTATCTAAGAGAAGGCAGGTAATTTTCTGAAGGAGAAAGCTGAATCTTCAAAAATTCTGTAGAGGCTTGGCACCCGGAGCACAGTGTTTATGGCGCCAGCCACATGCACCAAAGTTGGTGAGTTCAAACCCAGCCCAGGCCAGCTAACCAAAAATGACAATTGAAACAAAAAATAGCCAGGTGTTGTGGCAGGCACCTGTAGTCCTAGCTGCTTGGGAGGCTGAGGCAAGAGAATTGCTTAGGCCCAAGAGTTTGAGGTTGCTGTGGGCTGTGACAGGACTCTAATGAGGGTGACATAGTGAAGTTATGTCTCAAAAAAAAAAAAAAAAAGAAATTCTGTAGAGATCAGGAAGCAGTAGAGAACAGTAGGACCAGCTTCCATTTCTGTGACTAAAGATCTGAAAGATTTTTAACATCTTGTCAAAAAAGCAGCTCTGGGAAGGTTTTAAAGCCCATGTAGGGGATCCTTGCACCTGTCAACCAGGGCTCATGCGACCCAGAAGTCAATTAATTCTTAAATGTCAAAAATGAATGGGCTTAAAAACTGTCTCTGTTCAGGAAATGCAGAATGTGTCTGGGTGTCCATATTCTGCCTTTTCTGACAGTGATACCAGGATAACGCACACTCAGTAAGGTATGCATTCAGAATTAGTTGCCAGGAATGGAAAAGAATTCATTCATTCAGTCATTTTGTGTATGACAGACTCAGGGCATCTTTCAGGTGCCAGGGGTAGTTTTCATCTTTCAACTGGGCAACCTCATGACCATTTTCACCTTTGCTCCAGTTTCTAAATGATGATCAATGACTACAAAGCTGAGCAAAGATATGTGGCCTAGAGCAATGTGGTTCTCCAATGTGGGTCCATTTTTCTCCTGTTCAACATCATGAGGTGGGACTAAGTGACATCACACCTCTTCTAGCTCTGACATTTAGGAATTTAAAATATGGTTTCCAGGGGAACATAAAAGCTCTGAGCATATAGCGCATTAGGTATTGTGATCTGAGCCCATGACACATATGTGGCTGCCACCCATTAATCTATCTGTTGGTTCCTCTCTCAGATTCCTGTGACAAACATGTACCACGCATCTCCTCTCTGTGTCTCGGGTGTCAGAGGGCAGCTGGGCTACTCAGTGACACAGAACTGCGTGGAGACAATAGCATTCTACTGTGCAGTATCTAAGAGCATTGAAACTGGGTGGGAACCAACAAGGATGGAGACCGTGTTCAGCCAAAGAAAACAAAATAAGCTGTTCAATGAAGAAGAAAGAAATAAGCCAAAAAGATAAGCCTAGGGCGACACCTGTGGCTCCAGGAGTAGGGCACCAGCCCCATATGCCACAGGTGGCGGGTTCAAACCCAGCCCCAGCCAAAAACTGCAAAAAAAAAAAGATAAGCCTAGCACAGCATTGGGATTGGGGTGAATCTCGGTTTACTAAGTGTATACAAACGTGCTCTTCATCTCATTCAGCCTGTTTCCCCATCTATTCAACAAGGGTGGTGATAACAATACTCAAAAACAATAATGTCTCTAAAAGTGTGTGGGAGGACTTAATGAGGTAATCAACGAGAAAACGCTTTTTAGAACTGCAAGGAAGTCTGAAAACGCTATTTGTTTATATTCACTTTCTTCTTTCCCTGCTCATTAGCACAAAACGCAATGCCCACCAAGTACATATACTAGAAACCCTTAGTTGACATTTCTTTTCCTAATGGTAATGTTCATCTCCAGCCCCAAATGGTGGAATTACTGGAGCCATTCCACGTCCTTGGGGATCGCAAATCTCCCTACTACTTTAGGCCTCCCTTTTACAGCCTCCCAAGGTCTAAGAGAGGATCGGTTCATATTTATGACCACTATTGAGCCTGCCCAATGATAAAACAGATTCCAGCAATTAATTTCCCTCCCAACTTTAAGTTCACAGTGCTCTATCTTTCCCTCCCTTCTGCTTTATCTTGCAAAATAATACTTCCTCTTATTCATTTAACAGCTGCAGCAGAGAAGGACAATAGAGCTGAAATTAGCATGATGGGCTCTCAAGAATTCTGAAGCAGGTGTCTGAATTCTCAGGGAACCAGATTCAAGATTCTGCTCCAGTCTCTAATAAGCTGTGTGAACTTGGCTAAGGTCCTTAGTGTCTCTTAGCCTCAATTTCTGTATCCGTTTTCGTAAGATTGCTGTGAGGATCAGAAGATAAAGAAATGATTGTTATAAAAATATCTTTAAAGGACCAAAATCTTACACAAACCTTAGCTGTGGGGATTATAAATATTAATATTGATAAAAATGTATTATTACTTACTGAGCTATATTCAGCAAAAACACCATTTTTTTTTCATTTATTCCTCAGGACAAGCTTATGGAATAGTGTGTAAGGGTGTATATCGTCTTTTGAAGTAAGTTTGACTTTGGTATTGGAGTAGACATTTAAAAATGACTTGGATTTTACCTCTAACTTGACCCCTATGTCCTACCACCAGGACCACCATGGTCGTTTGTTGTTTTCTTTGTTAGTTTGTTTATTTGTTTCCTCTTCCACATTTCTTCAATTCAGTGTTCTGGTTCAACCAGGTTCACAGCCTGATCACCGAGGGTCTACCACTTGGGTTCTCTCTAGATTTAGTTTCTTAAGGCCAGTTGCTCTTGGCTTCAGCTATTGCTGAAGGGGAATCCCTTTTACTACATAACAGAAAGATCAAGGGATCTGGAACTTTCCAGTGGCTCTAATGCCAGTTGGATCATTCCTAAGTAGTCTCCTTACCTTCATCCTATGTGACACGAAAAGCAGAGCAATCCCAGGTTGCTTCCTGAAGGTGAAGGGATTCTAGTCCCTAGGTCAGCCAATCTTTGCCCAGGGGTCAAATCCTGCTGCTTATATTTACAAATAAGGTTTTATTGGAATTTAGTCTTGCTCATTTGTCTGTGGATTGTCTGTAGCTGCTTCTGCATTAGTGCAGAAGCGAACAGTTGGAACAGAGGCCATGTGAACCACAAAGCCCCAAATATTTGCTATCTGTCCCTCTACAGAAAAAAAAAAAATGTTAACCAAATTCTCCATCATTTTTTTCTCACTCCAACTCCAAATCCTGAAACTACCCAGAGAAAAATGATTTTGTTGGCATGGGCTAGTTGTCAAGTAGAACTCTATAATTCTAAATCCTGAAAAGACGTTTATATAGAGAGTGAGGAAATTGGGTGGGCAATGGGAAAAGAAAGCAGCAATAAACATTTGTGATACTGTGATGTTAACTCAATCCAGGGCTCATGGGATCAACCTAGTAGAGCAAAAAGAATATGGATGCGGTTGGGTTCTCTACTCAGTTTTACTATTTATTACCTATCTGACTATGCAAAAGTCACATACCTGAGTCTCAGTTGCCTCATCTGTGAAATGGTTGGAATGATATTCAACCTGTAGGTAGTATTTGAATGAAGTGTATGCGAGGCAAAGAAGAGTGAGTATGCATGCCTTTGATCCTGGGTAGAAGTCTTCCTAAGGTCTTTTCCTGGGCACTGTGATTGCTCCATGCCTCACATTCACAAGGCAATTTTGCTGTGGGTACTTTCTACTTTATGACATTTTGATGCCAGAATGACACCAGTCACTGCAAATGAGATGGCAGGACGTGTTGTTACCAGCCTGAAAACGTGTGAATTAAAAGTGGCAGAGAGTAAATCACTGACATGGCAGACACAAATCACAGCTGGAGCACAGCACAGGCTGGAAACCTAATTGAACTGAGTGCCATTCACACAAAGGGAAGTCTGGGAATCCCGCCAGCATCTTCCCAGAATAGTAATTTTTCATTTAAATTCACCCATTTTTTCCTCCTTAAGGTAGATATCCTTCTATATCATCATCTTAACTGCCTAACATTTCCTCCCCTCCCATCCCTGTGGCAGAAACAGCTGGTTCTTCTTGGGCTCAGAAATATTGTTTGTAGCCACCTACAAATCAACGTGGTGAGTACTGTGCAGTTGCTTCACAGAGGCCAGAAGAGGAATCATGGTACAGAAATGCAGAAAGTTTTGCCTACGTTGCCAGAGTGTCACCAGACCCCCAGGGCTAAGGAATAATACCTAAGGTTTTCATTCAACATGGCTGTAGTGGTCCTAAGATGGGCTGGTTGTTTCTAGCTAATCCCAGCAAGACCGTAAACGTAGCTTAAACTTGCTGTCATAGACCCAGTACAGAGCACATTTCATCAAATCATGACTTTCAGCATTTACACACAGAACATCACCTATGTAAAAATGTCTATGTCTATGTTGGAAGTCAGCTTGAAGTTTAAAATTCTAAACATATATATACACACACATATATAAATACATGTATATACATATATACATATACATATAGATAAACGTATATGTGTATAATGAAACTTTAAATTCATTAAGAATGAATTTCACTCACATTTGACTGTTAACAAAATATATATCACCATGATTCACTATCCTAGACATTTGCCAACAATCTTAAAGATATAATCCTTGAATTAATTAATTCAACAAACATTTTAAGTGTCTATTATGAGTTTTTACAAATATAAAATTAACATTTATTTGAAGATTCAAAGTTTATAGAGTACCTTATGTCACTGAATCTCAAGAATTCTCTGAATAAAAAGCTTTGCAAACCTTATTTTACAGGTGAAAGAAACAATTCTTTAAGAGCAAGATCATTTGCTCAAGTTCACATGGCTTGAAAGTGATAGAGCTCTGAAAGGAATTCATGTCTTTTGATTCCAATCCACTGACTCAGGCCTATTGGCTCCTCCTCCTCTATAATTCACTGGAATTGCATCTTTGTTCCAGGTTGTCAGACTATTCTTTGTGACATTCTGATGGGAAATGGTAGTTTGTCAACTGTTTCCTCAACTTAAATCCTTTGCCACAAAAAATACTTAATGAGTTCAGGATTTGGGGTGTTTTTTCTAACATCACCTCCTGAGGGCAATTCTTTAGATTGGAGATCAGCAAACAGGTTCTATAAAGGCCAAATTGTAACTATTTTAGACTTTGTGGGCCATGCAGTCTCTGTTGCAACTACTTAATGCTACCATCCTGTTAGAAAATCAGCTGTAGACAACACAGAAACAAATGACTGGGAGCAGTTTCAATAAAAAGTTTTATTTACAAAACTGGCAATGAACTGAACTTGACCCTCAGGTTTGCCTACCCTTGCTTTAGACCCACATTGCTTTCCAGTAATCTCCCAGCCAGTTAGAGTCCTCAAACATAGGATTTTATTATCTATTCAGTATCTTTGTCATTTATGGAAAATGCTCAGGTTACTTACTCTTTAGGTCAAAGAAAGCCCATATCAATTATAAAAAAAATAAAAAGCCACACAAGGGTTGAAAAGGATCCCTGGCGCTGGTGAGGCTGTCTATCATCTCTGCACTCATCTCCATGCTCAGCTGAGGGTAGAGAATTTGTTTCTAACCTCCTTCACATAGCAGTTGGCAGCCTCAGAAGATCCGCTTTCAAGTGTACTCACGTGGTGGCAAATCCTGGATCCTCACCACGTGGTCTTCACCAGAGAATCCTGAGTGTATTGATTTTCTATATCTCTAGGATCACATGGCAGCCTGTGGTTCTAGAGCAGGAGGGAAGCAGAGAGTGCCCCAGACAAAACAAAATCTTTTAATTATATAACTTAAATGTAAAATGATACCCAATCACTTCTGCCAGATTCTACTTATAAAAAAGGAAATTATTCAATTGAGCCTATCCTCCAAGGGAGGGGACTGCACAGGGGAAGGAATGGCAAGAGGTTAAAATCACCGAGGGCCATCCTAGGAACCACACAGAAGTTCTGGATTAAACGAGTTAAAAAATTTCTCAAAACTTCTTCAAGCCTTTAGTATACAAATGTGTGTTGGGCTTCCCCAAAAGAGCTTTAGAGTAGCAAACTTTTTCTTAGAGAGTGAGACAGTATGTATTTTAGACTGTAGGCCTTAAAAGATCTGTCCCAACTATTTGATTCTGATGCTCAAAACCATTCATAGATCATATGTAAACAAACTGGTGTGGCTTCACTAGCAAAGTCATCATATCCTGCAAACTCCTGGATAAGAGGATACACTCTTAATTGATAACGTTGAAGAAAAACAACTTACTATCTTGGAAACTCACTCCCACTGAACAGAGTCAAAGCTGCCATACATGTGTCTACAATTTTTTCAGTAAACATAAAAATGCCAGCAACAATGAAATGCTTTAAGCACATTCAACAAAATATCATCATTTTTCTTCCTTGTTTAGAATCATGGAATGATTTAGGATCCACAGGATTCTTGGAACTCTAGATTATTAATTTCATGTTGGCAGAATCCATGTCTATTGTGTGCACCCCCTACCATACTTCCCATATCTAGCAGAGCTGGAGTCCTAATAGGCTTCTGGTATTTTTCAAAAAATGTGAGATGATTGAATGAATCTCAACATTCTATGTTTCTATTTCCTTCTCCTTTTTCAGTATATGCATTTTATCTTCCCACATCCCCATAGTCTAAAAAAAGAAGTGCTCTGCCCCACGGCTAACTTCCACCTGTGGCATCTCCCTTCTTTCCTGTCCTCAGTCACACCTGAGCCTCCAGCTCAGACTCATTATAACGATGGCTCCAGCTGGAGTTGGCATGTGTCTGATGACCCTTCTTAGCCTTGGCTTCACCACTGGAAGACTGGAGGAAGGCAGGCTGGCAAGAAGGAAGAAGGACAAGAAAGAAAGATGGGAAAGGAAGAAACCCCACATGTATTGCAAGCCCACAGGGATCATTACAGAGCCAGGCACTTCTACATACATTGTGTTAGTCAGTACTTAGAACACAGCTTAAATGAGGCATGACTGACTCCATTTTGCAAATGAGGAAAGAATCTTAGAGAGGTTCTATGACACTTGTAATGGCTGAGGGGGAAACCTGTCCTGCACTGACCCTAAAGTTCATTCTCTTATACCTAGGCTGACCATGCCTCTCATTCTGTCTGGGTTAGTCCCGGTAGGTACCTGCTGGATTTGCATGATTACTAAAATCATCCTTTGTACTCTCAAAAGAATGGGATTTTAGGTAAGAAATTATCCATTCATCTGCCCATAACCTTCTGTTTCTCTAGGGGTAGCTCAGACTCTTGTCATGGAAACAAATCCAACCCGGTTAGAGGCCGTAGCTGGGATTTTTACTCCAGAGCCAGGGGCATTCCAACAGGGAGAAGAACAATTGCTCAAAATAGGGTTTGGAGCTCTTGCCAGGCTACGAGGTATTAAATTGTACATGTCGGAGGACAGAGGGTGTGTTGCATAAATACCATCACAAGGCAGCACACACAGGTGCAAGGAGGCAGAGAGGCACATGCATGTGAATTTATTTTTAATCCCATCCTTCGAAGTATTTTTCTTCCACTTGCCTCATGGAAAGAATTTTGAATGCAGTCATTTCTCCACATAGGTTCTTATACAATAGAACTTTCCACACTTCTCCCCTGGAGTCCTCATCACTCCTTCTGTTGTGAGTTAATACTGTCTGCTTGGAAGTCACAAAACAGATTCTTAATTTGGACTTGACTTAAGGAGCCCTCTCTTCCTTGACATTTAATATGCACTTATTCAGTAGATCAATCTTTGGGCCTTATGGGTAATTCCTCTCTGATATTGATTACTTTATACTGAACATGATAGTTTGTAATCCTTCCCACTTTTCTAATTAAGATGTTCAACATTTTTACAATGCTTTTCAGTTTGCAAAGAGTGTCACATACATTATCGTTTGAGCCTGATGAGGTTTCTCAATCGGTCCACATCTTAGAAATGAAGCAAAGTGAGATTCAGAAAGGTTAAACCATTCACTCATATATAGCTGAGTTTTGTTGAGTTGTCTCCTTAATGTACCCAAAGGCTGTCTGAGTTAATGTGCTGCTGAACAGTTCAGCAATACTGACACAACTGTCCGTGAATGCTGCATCTTTGTCTTGTTTCCCAGCAACCATTCTTGTTTTGATGTCAAAGCATCCAAGCCTTAACCACCCATATAGTAACAACAGGTGTGAACCATTTAAAGATGGCTGTATCATAGTACAAAAAAACAAAGTTGATGTCACTGGGAAAGGCTGCCAGAGACTCCTTGTTGCAAGGGGGATTGGCCCCTTCCTCAGGACCTGAGTCAAGGGATTACACACTGAGGAAACACTTTCAAGACACTATTCCAACTGGAGGCCCATGGGAGAAGACTCTCCAGCTAGCACCCAATACATCTGCATTCAGGTTAACTTGAACACATAAACCAACTCATAGATTACTGAAGACAACTGGCAAATGGACAGTGGGGTAAGATGGGAGTTTATAGGTTTTTAGCTCTCACGGGATAGGAAGTAAGATACAGGTAGGAAATTTAGAGATGTACAAAAACAAATTCTTAATTTTACAGAGGAGAAAACTGAGACATAGACAGGGTAATTTAGTCCATTCCAGTATGGGTTAGAACTACCTAATGTGACCCTTCTGATTCTTTGAGGCAACTAGACTTGTCTTGATTAAACAATGTGCAATTGAAGCTTAAAATGTCCAAGTTCACTATGCTAGCAGAAGATCTGAATTTAAACCAGAATTTGTGTATGTCTAAAATGAACATACTTACCTCAAAGTATGCTGGGAGAAAAAAACATATAGATAAATTAAATGAAAAATAATTGAAGAATAGCTATATTAAATGATTACAATTGTCTGAGATAAGATTGTGTGTATATTTATGCACACGTGTACACTGTAAATTTCTTCAGAGCTCTACGTGAGAATTCTGTTTGTAAATACTACCAAAGAGTGGGGTTTAGATATTAGGGCCAAGTGAAGGGGGATTTACTTTTTAACATAGGCATGTCTGTGTAATTGGAATATTTTTTAAAAGATATATTATTATACAATAAGAATAAGTTTTTCATTCAAAATTTTATGAACAAAATAAAATTAAATAATAAAGAAATACAATTTTTCCCAATCACAATGCAGGCTGGCCATGTGGCAAAATGTGCCGTAGATCTCTTAAGTACCCACAGAGATGTGAAGGAATGGACGTAAGTTTTACCGAGCGTTTACAACAAGCTGGGGAGCATAACTTTATTTTCTTTGCCCACAGAGGAAATAGAGTGACATGCATTTTATAGATGAGGCCACTGAAAATTTCAGTACTGGAATGGACTAAATTACCCTATGTCTCAGTTTTCTCCTCTGTAAAATTAAGAATTTGTTTTTGTACATCTCTCAATTTCCTACCTGTATCTTACCTCCTATCCCGTGAAGGCTAAAAACCTATAAACTCCACCTTCCCCCACTGTCCATTTGCCGGTTGTCTTCAGTAATCTATGAGTTGGTTTATGTGTTCAATTTCCACCCGCATCTGGAAATTCAAAACTAAGGCTTGGATTCCTAAGTCTGTCTCACACTACTGTGTACACATCTTTCAGTGCTCCACCAGTAATAATTCCAGAAACACTTTGAAGATCAAAATTTTTTTCTACTCTAAGATATGCCACGTAAAGAAACAAGCTGTTTGTGAGGCTCCCCAGTGTCAGAGAATAAGCGAAACAAGGATGCACTATAAAAGTATCATTATTACGAACAATAAAAAGTTGAGATTGTCCTAGGAGGTAGAGAGATGTTTTGATGTCATCAGTATTATTCATTTTAAGCAAAGATTCATCCCCTTGGGTTTCCGGGCAGTGAGCCCGCATGAATAAGATCATAAATGCCATGGCTACTCTGAGGTCACTGTAAAAAATAATAGACCTTGATGATAAAGGAACTAGTTAGTCATCAATTCCATCCCGTTGGCCAACAAAAAAGACAATATGTAAAGAGCAGTGCTCATTTGTATTTAACTTAGGCTCAATTCTTCCTGAGTACTAGACCCCCACTTTCCCTACTCACATGATCTGAATTCCTAAAATTCTGAATGGATTTTTAAAGAAATGTAAGTACATTTGACTGGGTTTTTTTTGTTTGTTTGTTTGTTTGTTTATCTTTTAGGATTAAAGAAGGATCATCTACAAACTAAAACCTATGCTTTTTCATATCATCCTCAGAGAAGAGAATGGGGAACCTCTAGATTATGGGTGGGTAGCTTCTCTGGACTTGTTTAGAGTTCTGGTTCTGTCACTTACAGTCTGTGCCTAAGCACAAGCACCCAGGGCTGGATCAGGTCCCAAGATTGCTAGACCGTTGCCTGTAGCTAAGTTCAAAGTTACCGTCAATACTAAACAAGCAAACAGATGAAAAGATACAATTCCCTATGTTTGTTCACTTGTTATCCACACAAGTGGACCTGAAGTTCAGTGGTCACAGAGGGAGGTGGGGGTAGAAAAGCAGTGATGTCAGAGTACTAAGGGGGGAGGCAAGGGACATATTTACACTGTTGGCTGGAGGAGGGGTAGATCAAACGGTTCTTAAAGACTGATTACTATTAAATAAGGCAAATCCTGTGGTGCCATAACTCACATCCTTCCACTTTCTCATTTTCTCTCTGCATCCTGGGGGCTTCGGCAGGCCTGCTCTTCACTTACAACACTGAGGACAAGTTACTTCAGCTCTCTGAGCCTTAGTTTCTTCATCTGTAGTATACGGAGAGTAATGCTTCTCTCAGTGGCCTTGTAGTCTGGTAAAGGTAAATGACACTGCTATGTAAAGCAATCTGGCATCAAGTGGGTACCCCAAAACTATCTCGAATTTCCTTTCCACTCTCTCTTTACCCTACACATGTGCTCATTCTTGTACCCTTACATTTAAGGTTCCCAGGTTTGTATGAACAACTGTGTCTCAAATGTCATCATACTGAAAAAACGGACATTGATTCACCCCTAAATGTGTCTCACAGGGTTCCTGCCTGGGCATGCAAGAGTCCCCACTGGACGTGCAAGAGTCCCCACTTGGATTTTGTGCAACACCTCAAAGCACTCGCATTTATATCACACTTTCTCATTTGCAAGAAACATTCACATGTGGGATTATAGGACAGATGCAAATAAATATTATTACACCCACTTTACAAAGTTAAAAACAGACACTAACAGGTAGCGTGTGTCTATGTTAAGGAGATTTTGAAGGGCTCGTCTCAGCTTTTTGTATACCCAACCTATTGATTCCTGGTCTGAACTCCAGCCAACCATTCAAGATGAATCACATTATCTTGGGCTCCTTCTTATTGATATGCCAACAGATGGTTTTGTCACTTACATTTTTCAATAAAATAATTTACCAACTCTTGCATAATTAATAGCAAAGTTAGAAAGAAAACGTGAGAATTTGATAGGAAGGATTAAAATTATATTCTACAGTTTACACAAGAGAAACTTGGGTCTCAAAGAGATTAAGCGTCACAGTTATGAATTGCAAGTCAGCGTTCTTTCCATGGGAATATGGTCCCCAGGGAGTTGATTGTACATTCCCAACAATAGGTGCTCCCTGCCTCAGGAGATTTTCCTGGGTCTGATAATTCTTTCTTATTGGAAATGAAAATCTGCCCCTCCGTAAATGGAGGCATTGTACCATTAATTAACGTTGAGCTTCTTTGCAAATCTCTAAAGACAGAATCATCTTATAGGGAAGTTCTCTGTCATGTGTCTGATCTGAGAGGACACCTGCAAGTGGAAGTCATTTTGGATGTTGCCTGCTAAAGCTTGTCCCTGCTTTACTGATTATTTAAGGTTATTAGACCCACTGTACAGTTGGTTCTGGGATTGGAACCAAGGATTCATGATTTGCAATCCAGGACATATTCTGTGTATGCAAATAGTAAACTGCTCCTTATTAGGCTACTGTAATGTGACCATTTAATTTTGACATAATAAAAGAAGTGGTTTATGTAAAAAAAAAAAACATAGCCTTCATTTGTTCACTCATTAATTCAAGTAAAAAAATCATTAAGCCCTTACCATGTATCATATACTATGTTAGAATTAGGGAATGAGGCTTTTTACAAATCAGGCCTGACTAAAGTGACCATGCAATTATTGTCCCCAAATTATGTCCACCTTTATTAATTCAGAGAGCAGTTGTAATACTCAGCACAACAGGTATATAACAGGACTATCCAATACACTGTGAATGGTAAGTTGAGGTATATGGTCAACCAGATAGTGCCCCTGTTTTTGCAGTGTATTCTAGAAAGTAGGGGAAGACAGGCAATAAATAAGCAAAGAAGTAAAGTTATGGGATGAGTTTTTGAAAATACATAAAGTAATACAGGGAGATAAAGGAGGGAGGGCCACTTTGGAAGGAGCAATCTCTTAGAGGGAAAGCAGCTCCTACTGCAGAAGTGATATTTCAATATAGAACGAAGGATTATGAAAGAAGTAGTCAAGTTGAGTCAACAACTAATGCAAAGGCCTTTGGGTGAGAAAGGGCTTGCTCTGCTGAGGATGTCAAGAGGAGAACATTCCAGAAGATGAAGAAGGAAAATAGACATGAGTCAAAAAATGTAGGAAGGTCTAAACCATAGGAAAGGATTCTTCAGGGGTACATAAGGAGTTTCACAACATTTGACTCAAATATCCATTATATGAGTACCGTTTTTAAAAATCGTAATGACATGCACACTCACTCATGTTACTTGAATTTTAAAATCTCGGAGACCCTCCTGTGCACTGTCTTGGGCTAAGTTAACCAGCTTTTGTGCAGACCTTAGAATAAAGCTTTTCTCCCTATGTCTGCGTATATGCTTAAAATTCACAGAAACATTATTATTTAGAAAGGTTGGTTTTAGTTGGTATTTTTTTTCTTGGAATTTAGGCCTGTACATATCTGCTTGCATAAAAGAAGCGTGTGCATGAGTGTACATACCACTCATGCACACAACCCTGGATTAAACGCCAGGCAGGGCAGAATGTGCTCGGTCCATCACAGTGCGATGTAAGTGATCCAATAAAAACTGTTTGCATTTCATGGAACAGGAGAGTGTCAGAGTGTCTTATTTTTATTATAGTGCTTGTAGGTTTCGGATCCTCTGTTTTATTTATAGTAGGAATATGGGTAATTGCTAGATAGTGTGAATGATTCGACTTACAGTGAAAAAGACTCAAAGCTCTTTGACGATTTTAATCAATTTAACAAAAGAATGTGCAAAGATTTCAAGGCAAGTTTTTACCTAACTGTAACATTTACATCTATGTTCCCATATGGGTAGAGACTTACTAGACAGTACAAAACCAAAACAAGAAAGAACACCAAAAATAAATTGAGTATTGATGCCAATATGCAATAATTATCATTTCAGAGCTATAACCTTACATATTTATTTCATGAAAACCAACTCAGGACCTATTTATTGACAATAAAGTGAATGTAATAAATTGAAACTTCTGAAATATTATCATGCCAATTGCTTTAATGAGTTTAATAATTGGGTTTCCACATAAGATTTTGTCTGAGAAAAGAGGTTGTTGATGAAGACACTTAAATGTAAGGAAGACTCACTTTCTCTGCCCCATGCCCTGTTTATTTGAGCTTTGTGGGGAAAATTCATCTTGGTCAGCCACAGTTGGCTCATCACCAGACAGGGTTAATAATAGCTTTTTACCTCAAGGAGAAGGGACTGAGTCAAATGAATGTTGACACTCCTGTGTGAAAATCAGCATTTCTACCTTCACATAGTGCTGAGAATGGAAGCTACTAGAAGTTGACTTCCAGGGATCAGAACAGAACCGTGTCATTGTGTGAGGCTCACAAAAAATAAAACACATGCAAACCAGAAAGTCCTTCCAGAAAAATGCAGCTGTCAACACCAAGAGACCAAGAAGTGCTGTGCTTCTGAGCTTCATTGAAAGAGTCACATTCAATCCACCTCTTCCTTGAAAACTGACTTTATTACCATGGATTCAAGTTCCACAGAAGAAAAACCACAAAGTATGCACAAACTAGATGAATGATGTGTGCTGATGACAGAAAAAACTAGAAGACCACTGAGGTGCAGGGCAAGCCAGGCAGAATGTCTTCTGTATGTCCCCTGGAACCATCAGTAAGAACTAGGTGCTAGAACCAGGACCTTCAACTGGCGCCTTCCAGAGAGACAGAGGGTGGCAGGTTGCCTCCACCCCTACCAAGCCTGGAGATGGAACAGGGGCCCGATCTGGATTCAGAAGTCCCTATTAACAGCACAGTTTTGTGATATAGCTTCTGGGACCCAGAAGAAGTGTGCTGGAGAAGGGAAGAGATGTATTATCTCTTATACATTGTCCTGCCTAGAGACAGAACAGAGACTGTATATTTACCTGGAAAACATTAAGAGTTCCTTGAATGGATGCTTTCTTCAGAACTCAACATTGTGAGATTTCAGGCAAGTCATTTAAAATACTTGTGTCTCAGCTTCTCCCATTTGTAATAAAGGGATATAAAATGTCAACAATGTAAAACCTGAGACATACATGTTTTAAAAGTAGATCCTTGGAACTCAAGATTAGTACTTCCTATGATTTTTGAGAATTCCTGAAACTTAGAACACCACTGACATGGAATTTCTTCCATAAAATGTAGTGAAGTATAAATGAAAAATTGAAATCTGTGACCTATAGATCCTTGGCAAGTGTTAGAACATATTTAAAGTTAAGAAGAGAAAAATAAAGACTGAGAAGAGAAACCCAGATTAGTGATAAATCCAAGTGAGTGGCTCTCAGAATTTTGGAGTCCATGAATGAGTAACAGTTTTTGTTCACTTTTTTTTTTTTT